>NW_020292128.1:0-293105 GCF_003184845.1 Aspergillus ibericus CBS 121593
AAAAAAAAAAAAAAAAAAAAGGGAAGGGTAAGAAATATCGTCAGGATCGGAACAGCAAAAGATGACACACTACTTACTACGAAAGGGAAGGGAGGGAAAAAAGGTGGAAGAGAGAAAGGAATCACGACTAATTGAAGGTTAACTGGAGATTGGCGGTGACGATCCTAACTCTGGGAGGCGAACAACCATAAGGAAAAATAAGAAAAAAAAATGCGCGATGAGGGAAAATAATAAAATAGAAAATAGAAAATATTAGTTATTTTTATGATTTATTAGCATGATTCTACTCAGTCAGCAACCCAACGTTTGGGACGGTTGCTGGTGCCGTTGACTTGATTCGTGCCTCACCCGGTTTCCGAAACCCAGTCAAGAGCCGAACAGGTCTACATTTCACTTGACTATCCTACTTTCGTGTTTCTTGTTGCTGTACCCTTTGGGTTGAACGAGGTTGAAAACGTTAACCGAGATCTCCGTCTGCCGGTAGACTTTTGAGTGCCTCTGGCTCTGGAATCTTAACCATGAGGAACGGTTCTGTAACTTTCTGCCGCCCAGAAGGACGGCAAATTCGGCTCAACAATCAGAACCCTTTCCGATGTAGACCGGAAGGGCAGGGAACCCTTCAACACAACACGATCGATTTTGGTTGGCACCAGCGGCAAGCAGGGGAAAAGCTGGTGAAAGACGCTGTTCCGATCGCCGATGCTGGTTGGTCATCTCGTCAAACCCATAATAAGTTTTTAATTATTAGGATTTCTTGGTCAGGCTTCTTCTGTGTCACAGATTGGGTTGGTTGGAGGCACATCGGGCGTGTACCGAAAGGCAATCCCCGATGTACTCGATGGTATCCTTGCCGCAGGCAGCTACGGAAAAGATACCTGGCAGGAACTTGTTGTTACCGGCAGTACAGCCTACCAATCAGAAATCGCCCAAGGTCGGGCGGACGCAAGCGGAGAAGCGCATGAACTGCTCTAGGCCAAGCGTCCAGCATACGTAAAATTCTCCTCCGTACGAGTATTTGATCCAGGAAGGTATTTGGATATTCAGAACGGCGGAGGAAGGTGTTCAAGGTCCGCGTTTCATTGTTACACGACGGCGAGAACGATATCTCATTTCGCGCTTGTTGGTTCTCCGGCCGGAGAGGGAGGGCCGAAGCCTAGGTACATACGGAGTAGTACTAGTAGGAATGGTAGTAAGGTACCAGCCCGGGTGGAAGGATCAAAGGATAGATACAGCACAACAAATCAGAGGCCCTGAGGACTCCTGCTGATGAGGGGTGGGAACTGGGAAGTCATGGAGGGGCGGGAGGTCTAGTAGATAGTATCTAGTAGTACCTAGCAAGCCTGCATGCCAGCCGTAGCTGGAGCTCCGGCTTACGCTCGCCGGCCCTCTGGACTCTAAAGCTTAGTGATCTGGACTTGCCTGAACAGGAAGGCACGGTATTCGGCCAGTACGGGCCCTGTTCTCTAACTGCTCCGGTTGCATTCGAGTTTCCTCCTTATTCTGAGCCTGTCCTGAGAGCCCGCATCGCCCTGAACGCAGCAACGTCCCTCTGAACCTCTGGGGCATCGCAGGAGTCGTCTTCATGCTTGATGTCATGAGGCGGATGGACTTCTGCATCCCTTCTCCGCAGTTGACAGGCCCGCTTCCTCAATATTGGCTCCTCGGACGCTCAGTCCTCATGGCACATCCACAATCCCACATGAGTTAGGTAGGGGCACGAAACCTTATCAGAGTTATCATCTTTGTTCGAAGTGGAGTGGCATCCTGGCTTGAACCTGAGCTTCACGATTGGGAACAATGGTAGAGTTGCCCACTCGACTCCACGGCTGTCAATCTCGATCTTAGAAGTATATACTCCAGTCTCCATCGTGTTTGACGTCCGATGGGGATCCTTATGGGGCCGTTCATCCTGCGTTCTCCATCATCATCATCATCCGTATTTATATCGCCTTGCTTGTCCACCTCGACTCCGGCCTCCCATGTTCTTTGTTCCTCCGGCCACGGGCGGCAACAACCGCTTCGTATGCAGCGCCCCTGTCTTCCCGGACTGAGTGCCAGCTTCGTACACTCGTCACCTTCTACACCACCTGGGATATTCTACTGGTCGTGACTACAGGTGGTTTTTGGTAGTGTCACAAGAGACTCAACGACTGAGCATGCATCATGACGGTCACCCTCGGTCGGCTGCGGTTTGCCTACTTGATATTACCCCGATTATGCGACCGGCTCGTACTATTAATTTGGACTTGCGTAAGCCGCGTTGGAAGGTTATTAAAAGCAGGGTACGTATGTGTGTCCTGGACATCCTAAGATTACAGGTTTGGTGTTCAGATCACTCGGGCTACCCTCCAAGTTCCTTGGAGATGCAAACCCCACGCCTCAAGAGGACAGTGATGTTCGGCGCAAAGACACCACCACCACCAGAACTCCGACCATTGATCGGACGCCTCAGGTATACACCATCTGCATGGAGCTTCTAGACTGCAACTCGCAAGTGTGGTACTTTTGCGTGTCGGGGAGTGGCAGAAACCCGGCCAATTGGCAACATGATGAGGCCACGCACCCTGTTTCAACCATGCCACCCTAGCAGGTCTCCTTTACGAATGACTATGCCTGAGGGCCGAGTAATACCACTTTTCCAGACGTAACCCGTGGTTCGGGGCTGCGTATCCTTGCCACTTCCGACTGGAAGTATGATGGATCATAACCGACTCATTCCGAAGTCGCTGCAGGCGTTGGATTCTCGAAGTCTCGAATTCTCGAATTCTCAAATTCTCGTCCCGGAATGGGACACCAGGCCAGCGAGAGAAACATCCAATACTCCGTATGTGCAGCTGCAACAACAGCTTGATCACGATTCTTCATCGAGATGGGTCCTTGTTTAGGCTTCGCGGCCGCGGCTATTCTCCACCAGGAGATTTTCGCTGGGAGCTTCTCCCGCTTCGATTGTGGACCTCGACTCCCTGCCTTAGGCGGGCGAGTGGAATCGCTGCAGTTGAATCTCCGTATTATATCCGACTATCTGATCTGACTATTCGGCAGGGGTCACAGCACCCAGTCCCATGCCGATAAACTCAGGCTCAGCGAAGTGGCATACTCGCACGAAAGCAAATGGACGATGCATGGCGGAATTCCGCGGATGAAGGATTCCGTCAGTTGTAATGCGGAAGCCTATTTTGCGGCTTCGCTCTCGTGGCCGCGGAGCGCTTCGGGAGCGCGAGAGGAGAAGTATGCCGTCATACACTGCCCATACCGTACATACATACCGGTACGGGCTGCCTGGATGGAAGCGCGTTGGAATCTGCGCCTCGGCAGAATTCCCATTGCCAACTGACTCCGGTAGTCCTATCACTATCGCGCTGGCACGTCCTTGGAGATTCCGTACTATTATCGTTGAGAAATCAGATATATCGCTCAACCACCGTCCTCCCTCAGACCCGGTGGGTTACGGCTCTGCAACATCTCGCCCGACTTGCCACTTACGCCGACGTTCCAAGGAACAGGCGCCCACAGTTTCTCGCGCCGGTTAGCATCCCAGCAAGACGCCTTTCCCGACGGGGTAAGACCAGCATGATGCATCCAGTGGTAGCCTCCCGGTACTACCCTGCACCTCGCCCAATGTGGCGGTCCGATCACGGCCGCCGGACTCCACCAAAGCCGATGGCCCGCTCATGGAAACTTCTACGGAAGTGGCCAAGCAAGGCGGTGTGGGTGATCCAGGACCTGTCGTACGAGAGAATCCGCACTAGACGCAGTTGGTCCTTAGGCAGTGCATAGTCACAGGTTAACCGGGTGCTTAACGGCATGGGTTAACGAGAAATTGTCCGACCGATCGCCGCCAGCTTGCTATCGTCCTAAAAGCTTGGCTTCTCTTGTGAGACATTTGCGTGCTCGACAGTGCTCTGCCTCCTGTCGGTGTCAGGCACGCAGGACGATTCGGGGAGCCATCCGGAGGATCCAGCTGCAATAGTAGCCCATACATACCCTATATGTTGTGTCGAATACCCCGTGTCGACACGTACCTACATCGAGTTGTATCGACTTCCATATATAGATTGAGACACCGCTGTGTACAATGGGACCCGAGTCTTTCAGCAAGCTACCCAGTTCATAGTATCTCTCCTATGAACGACGTGGCAGGGATAAACAGGCACAACCAGCGTGGCTGGTCCGAGGCCAATCCCTAAGCCGTGAAAGCCAACAGGCGCGGCGGTAATAACATAATGATGATATAACGCTAGCCCCCCGACACGGACTAGTTAGCAGCACTAAAGTCCCTAGCCCCTCGACGAAAGACATCCTTACGGGCCTCCAGAGCAGAAAAGAACTCAAAACGACCGCATGCAGATCCTCCCGCCGAATCCGGGACGGTCAGAGTCGGCCGGAAAGTTCCCTCGGCACTTTTACCCTGCCAGGGTGGTTTTTCCGGGCATGACCGGAGTAATGCCGAAGCCCAAGTCTGGATCGGCTCAGTTTCAGACCTCGCGTGCGAGCCAATCAACGCGGCGTGGTTGGGCGAGGCGAGTACGCCACCCACCTCATTCCACCTGATGCCAAGCAACGGACGCTCTTGCACTGGACTGTTGTTGCTGTTCGGTGTGTGCTGTGTGGCCTGAGCCTGCGCTCTTTCCGACCTATCGATGGATCTGGCTCGCGTGGATGAAGTAATCATGATCATGTGCCTGATTTTTGCCCTCCCTCCTCCCGGAGTTTGCTGCTGTCGCCCTAAACTAGGTACCGAGGTAGGGAGGTTAGTACCTTGGGAGGTATCAGTACCACTAGGCAAGTCGTGCTACAGGATACATCTACTCAGATATCACATAGTACTACATAGTACGGAGTACACCAGGTCAGTTTAGCTAGCATTATCAGCCATCCTACGAGCTACTGCCTAAGTTGGCAGGAGCATAAGAACGCCTAGTTAATTGGGGTCTTATTGCAGACTCCAATTAACTACGCTCGCTGTTGCGGAAATTGTTGGCGCTTGCACAGGTTGCTCTCCTCGCCAGCCACCCGGACTAGGTAGGGACCATGCGTCGCCGGGGTACTCGTTCGATCGAATGATGTCCCCAGTCCGGCCATGGGGCGCTGGTGATCGATCCGAGGGTAGCCATCGAACCACGGTCTTGGATCCGACGATGGCCCATGGCGATGAGATCGCATGTCCCTGTTGAGTACTGATTTTGGATGATACGATAGCGGATCCTTGGGATGCTGGATGTATCTACCAGGGCCGCGTCATGTTGTTTCCGATTGTCTCGCCTCGCATATAGAATCCGGTGAGTGTGATATGTTCGACCGTCTGGGGGGGTACCCAGGTCCGGAGTGGCATTCAGGTGGCTATAGTGCCAATGGGCCGATAATAAGATTAGAGTTCGTTGAGCGTAACGCCGTCACCACCACCTCTCAGATAGAGTATGTGGCTGCCTGAGGCGTGATCAGATAATTCACGAACCGCCCCAATCTGCAGGGGTACGGAGTCCGGAGAGAGCTATCTACTACGGAGGGCTCCTTACTCTAGGCTCTGAGACCTGAGGACTATGTAATTAATTGAGGGGGAGGGGGAGGGGGAGGGAGAGAGGTATCCATGATCGACAGCGACTCTGCCGGACGAGCTCGACCCCGTTCCCGACTCCGTCCCGCCAGGTGTCGTGTATAAGAATTTTGCCACCAGCGACAGCCACGCGGACTGGGAGAGAGGTCGCCTGGCATGGGCTGGAAGGGCTAAGGAGAGGATTGTGAGACCCTTCCTAAAGAGGTATCTTCCACGAGGATACAACTCCTGATAGGTAAGCTTCTTCCATCCTGCCACCAGATTACTCCCAATAATAAGAACTTGTAATTTGGGCGTTATCATGGCCGGCGGCCGGCGCATAATGCCGCATGTTGCGAGGGAGGCCGGAATAGCGGATCACGGAATCTCGCCAAGTTTGCCAACCTCCTCCCCTGTCAATCCTCCCCGGCCATAGCCAGGTCCAACACCCATAACTCGATCAAGGACTCGTGCTCGGGTGAATGCTGAAAGTACAACTCACACCGATATAAGGTTACCTACCACATACAGTGTGCCGTGAATGCGTGTCAGTTGCAGCACAGCCTACTCGCCTCCTCATCCGACGGGATAATCCTTCAGACGCGACTCGTAAACAAATAACCAACGATACGACAAATCGGCAGAACAGGGCAATCACACCTGGACGATTTGCCGAGAGACTACGTGGAAACCTACATAGTACAGAGTTACATCGTGTACTTGCGGTGAGCTTCCTGCCTCTCGCTACGTACTTCGTACCGACAGACTTCCATACCTCCAGTAATGTCTATAGCGAAACATCTCCTACAGAGTAAGGACTGTGTATTGAGCATGACAGGGCGGTCTAGGAGATAGTCCAACAGCCCTACTACCGTACCTGCAGGAGGAAATGACCCCTCCTTGCCCCATCAAGACGGTGTTACGATCCGACCGGATCAATTAGGTTAAGGCTTAAGCAGACGGAACCTCCGTAAGGGACAGGGGAAGTCATTCGTTCGATCGGAGGGCGCGGTGGAGATGGTCGGATGGGAGGGGGAGGTGGATCGGTAGGGATGATGCTTGCTCTGATGTCTGTTGGGACTGGTAAATGTGACTGGTGAGGATGTCTTGTTTCGATTCTTATTCTTGTTGTGAGATATATGAGGAATATACAGTAAAGATACTATATTCAAAACTGGGAACTATTCTAAATTAAGGACTTGATTTTGCCAGCCTATGCATCCCATATTCCTTAATATATAGTTATCCCTTCTATAGAAACTAAGTAAGCAAATGTTCATATTTATATTCCCACACCAGCCAAATTCCTCGATACTATCCTGTATCCAAGAATAATAATACAGGTCCCTAAATACCACACATACTAAATAATTATACGTATACCAATCCTGAATCAATACATCGCATCCCATCGCATCCCAGACTACTCCGTACCCATAGTAGTACCCATACCACCCATACATAACTACCCCCAAACCATCCTGCATATGACACATACACCCCCCCCTCAACTCACCTCAAAACACACCCAAACCCCAATCTTACTCATCTGCACACCTCCCCATCTCACTCAATATGTACGGAGTACGGATATGTACAATATAAAAAATACCAAATAGATCCCACTCACATGCACCGCCCAGTCCAGTCCCGCCTAGCCAGTCCATGCAATCTGCACCTCCCAGAAACAAACCTACCAATACCCACTTCGCATTCTGCAGGCTATTCTGCACCGGGATGTGGATGGACTTCCCCGGCGTGCATACTTGTCGACTTGCCTATTTGCCTACGGAGTACTTACTGGAATTAAAGCCAGTGGGCAGGGTGGTGGGATGTGCTTATTTACTTACTTCCTTATCCTATGTGCTTTGTATGTGTGTATGTTTCTCGATACATGTGATGTGTCTACAATGGTTGGGATGTGGGTAGGTAGGTAAGTAGTAGGTATTTGTGTCTGGGTTGGATGGTTATGTATGTGTGTGTATATACGTGCAAGGATACCGCGTCAAGTATCTCGCTACTTGAAAAGCGAAAAGGAAGGTACGGAATTACATTTGTGTTTAATGTACGGAGTACCGTGGATGCATGCCTGTAAGTAAGTAAGAACGGGGCAACCGAGGCGACGTACTCCGTCCTCTATCTATCCTTCGTGTATCGTACGGAGGACTGGGGATACGGTACAGGTACATATGCGATGCGTAGGTATGTGCATGTGCATGTGAGGTGTGGGTGGCTGGATGGGTGGGTTGATTGGTGGTGTGATAGGTCGATTTTCCTAGGTTGATTTGATGGGTTGTGTACGGTTTGGGAAGGAGGATGAGATCCGGGATGGTTTCTATGGAGTATTCGTATCTTGGATGGAGTTATAGTAGGTGGGTTTGTTTGGGTGGTGTGGGTTGGTGAAGGGAGAATGAAATGGTTAGATAGAGAGAGAGGAAGGGAGGGGGGGTTGGTGAGGAAGGTTAGTGTCTGGGATTTGGTTGAGGGGTGGATTGCTGGGATGGTTGCTATTGCTGGTTTACTTGTCATTATATGTGACCCAGGGCGTATACAGTAGGTATATGAGTTGGAAGTATCTGATCAGGTTGACTGTGTCTGGCAATTAAGTGGCTCGTGGATACAATGGTAGGCCGATGCACCGCTGTCTTGCATATAAGGATTCTATACAGAGTACTATATATGGCTATATTCAAACAAAGCACGCAAATGAGCATCACACGGCCACTATCTAGTAGATGCTTTGCTCGATGTATGTGGCTCCGCATCCTCGTCGCCCCCTACGCCGTCAATGCCGTCAATAACAGACGCCTCATCCTCCACAGCATGAATCGCGTGCTCCACATTCACCTTCGGCCCCTTGAACCATTTGTGCGCATCCACAAACCACCAGATGGTCACCCCCAGCATCGGTGCCCCCCAGACCAGACACGTCCAGTTCATCAGTTCGGGCGTCAGATCAGACCCCGTGGCGCTGGGCAAGCACAGCACGGGGATCATCAGAAGCACGAACGCCACCCCCATGCCTCCGATCCACGGTCCATAAGGACCCAGATGCCATGGCCCCTTACGGAACCGGTGGCCCACGAAGAACACCCGAATCGCGATGGGAATGGCGAAGGCGACAAATTGGG
Source organism: Aspergillus ibericus CBS 121593 (assembly GCF_003184845.1). Lineage (NCBI taxonomy): Eukaryota > Fungi > Ascomycota > Eurotiomycetes > Eurotiales > Aspergillaceae > Aspergillus > Aspergillus ibericus. The sequence continues at coordinate 8,665 of NW_020292128.1, forward strand.
CAATGCCGCCAATTGAGAACAATGCGCCAATGGCCACATTGCCAGCCAGGATCAGCAGGCACATGAGAATGCCCAGAACACCGTTGAGGACCACCGCATTGACAGGGGTCTGGGTGCGCGTGTTGACTATCTTCCAGTATTTGGATAGAGGGAAGCAGTCATCTCGTGCGTAGGCGTATGTTACTCGTGATGCAGCTACCATACAGCCCTGTCCCATGGAAAAGCCGCTGATGATGGTCAGGGACAGAATGGCGAGGGCAGTCTTACGCGGCATGACCTGCAGTAAGTACGAGGCCCAGGGTTGGCCTAAATCCGAGTTGATGACGGCGTCGATGTCGGTGACGGTGTAGGCGACGACAAGCTGCAGGAACCAGCCCAGTAGGCCGCCCACGCCGGAGGTCATCACAATCGCACGCGGTGAAGCGATGTTGGCGTTGGAACATTCCTCGCTCAGATGGAACGGCGAATCGTAGCCGGACATGGTCCAGATCACTCCGACAAAGGTCATCAGCACGGCAACCCCGTTGGGAAAGTCGGTAAGGTTGGTGATGGTACCCCAGACCTCCTTGGACGGGGTGAATCTGGGCTCGTTCGTAGTCCCGGCAGGGATGGCGATGAGGGTTATGATGAGGGCAAGCATGTTGAACGTCGAGCCCCACGAATTGACGCGCGCAACCCATATGGTAGGCATGCTGCTGATAGCCGTATGTATAATCATGACGAGAGTTGTCAACAGGTAGACCTGCCAGTTTGTCGGGACATAGTCTGGATTCTGCATCGACGCAGCGGCGAGGATCATCGCAGAGAGCGCATAATCCACAGATGGCGCTGCAGTAATTTGTCCGATCCAGTTGGACCATCCGGTGATCCATGCGGCGAAGGGTCCATATTTTGGCGGAGCAAGAACTGCTGCGGCGTAGTAAAGCCCACCACTGGCGGGGTCAGTCTCGTGTACGTATTGGGGGTCTTGAAATTCACCGACCTGGTAGGCATCGCAGAACATAGCTCAGCCATGGACATCGCAATACATTGGATGAAGAACATCGCAATGATCCAACCCCAGACCATCCCAGCGGTCCCTGCATAGCCCATTCCTTGTAAACGTCAGCCCTACCTGTCACGTCGATGGGTCTAGAAATAGCTACCGTAGTATATCGTGCTTGCAAAGGATGGAAGCAGCCCCAACACCGAAAAACTGACGCAGAAAGTCGTCCATAGAGAGAACTCGCGCTTGAACTCTTGTTTGTATCCCAAGGCCACAATCACCCTCTCGTCTTCGTCCATCGCATGGTCAACATAGGGTATGTCGCCTTGCGGCAGGACGGTCGTGACGGGGACATGGTCGATATCGGTGTATACTGCTCCTTTCGAAACGGCCTTATAGCTGCTTGGCCCAGACATGATAACGTCAGGATCTGGAAGGCAGTAGGCCGTAGAGATGGAGTGCGGCTGATCTGAAGAGGTAGAGCAGCGGGGTATCGAAGGAAGGAAAAAGCAAGCAACCCAATAATACAGAACCCGCAGGACCAAGCTCACAACCTTGTCAGGTTTCCTCAGACAGAACGGTCTATGTTAGGGAAAGCCCGCAGACAGAGCTGAGTAGAAGATAAGTCATGTTGACTGCGCGATAAACGGGTTGTGCGTTGGTACATATAAGGGGTTTCGGAATATAAGACACCCATCTTATCTGCACATAGTGCATGAGACCCTGCCAGACGGGAGTACCGATAGCGACGGCATTGAGTAACATGTTGGTGGAACATGATAAACGCCTTCAAAGTTAAGATGCCCTAGCTGGGCACAAGGGAAGCGGGGATCAGACGCTGATACGCTTGGCAACTGGTCACGATCTCACTGGACGGTCGGAAGGGAAGAGAACGGAATTCTCGCCTGCAGCCAGCCTGCAGCACGAGGGGTCTGGTTCGCCAGGAGGGAAATGAAATAGATAGAGAGCAGCTCCTTGCTGGCCAGAAACTCGAAGCTTGGCGTGCAGACTATACTTGGCTGGGAAATTCCAGGCGGTGGCAACGAAGCAGAACTCGGGGAAGCTTCGAAATCAACGCTAAGACGATGGCCGAGAAGCTGGGGAATCCATTCGGACGGCTTATCGGGACATTGGTTGGTTATGGGTGCTTGTCTGGCTGATGATAAGCCTTGAGCAGATATCAGGTCGCTGCCCATGGGTGGGAGATAAGACGAGCACTGGCGATGGTCGGAAATAGGACCCGTCAATGGAGAGAACCCATTGGCTTGTTTCGTGAGACTTCGTCGACATTGATTTGCCAGGCTACACCTGCCTTAGTGAGAGTAGCGGGTTGAAGTGTCCATCCTTGGAATGATCATGGTGCTACTCCATACGGAGTACACTGTAGTACTATGATGCTGTTGTTGGTACCTAGTCCACAGAGTACAGCCCCGCATCAGCACTCGCATACAACATGCATTAAAGATCACAGGTTGTAGCTTTGCACAGTTATTCACTACTTACCTGTCCTTTGTTGATTCCTTTGAGGACGACCTTTGCGACTATCAATTCCCGGACGCTTTCAAATCCCTGAGAGGACCAGGTACTATCACGAATGTTCCACACTGATATCCAGACCAGTAGTATTGTCGGCTTGTCAACCGTGCGACCCCGGATTGTAAACGAATCTCCAGGCATCGCTCACACTGGACCATGAACAGCTAATCAGAGACACCGTAAGAGCCCGGTGCCAGATATAGAACGATATATTCATAGGTGGTGTGTCTAGTTGTAATCGTCATGCCCAACTCCAATCTCTACAGCATGGCGGACCGTGGAGTCTGCCCTAATGTGACATCGGAAAACTGAAACTGCACCGCCGAGCATATGAGTGGCGTGGCTGTTGTACAAGCAGCTTGCTAATGTCTCTGACTTGAAAGCCACATTCGAGGGCCCGCGCCAGTGGTAGAGTTGCCAGGCCTAGACTCTCCTGGTTGCTTTTCGCTATGCGGACGTTCAGAATCATGTTTTCTGGCATAAATCATTCGCTTGAAAAAAACAGGCGTATCTTCGTATCAACGTCTATGCGAGGGTGCGTCGAGTGGTCTCGTCGAATGGTGGGGAGAAGAGAGACGAAGTGAACAAGTCCAGGGCGGGAACTCTGAGGCCACTAAAGCTTGCCTTCACTTATGCCGACACCATCGAGTTTGAATCCGTGCTAAATACGGAGAAACAGCGCTTATGGTTACTAGAGAAATAGATAAAGCAGCCAGTATCTATGTGCTATCAGAAACTCATCGCTATTCTACACGTACAGCACCATCTTTTCTCCACCATCTGTCCGACGTAGCATATCCATGTGGAGTCTTACAGATGATCGGAAAAGCATATCCCATACGGCACCAATTTAGAAGGGCTAGACGATCATTAGTATCACACTTCCCCAAGTCTCCACGGAGACCGAAATGGTATAATCCAGCACTTACGTTGTCCTCGGGAGCGATCGTGCGGTCGAAGTACTCATCGAGGAAAGGAACCTTCTGGAGGATATCACGGCGGACACGGGGGATCTCGCCGAAGAAGAACAGGGCGAAGGTACCAGCGGCGACACCGAAAGTGCTGGCAATGGTAGCGCTATAGGTGCCCAAATGAGTAAGCATGCCTGCAATGAAGCCAAAGGCGAGAGGAAACCGGCTAGCAAGAGGGTGAGACTTACTACTTGGTGGCAGTACCGGTGGTCAGGCCGTGCCAGTGAAGGGGAGTGTAGTACCTAGTTCAATCCCGTCAGCAAAGACCCTTCCTTGTAATGCTTGCATGTCCGTTCTCAATTGGCGCCTTGACTAGCTGGATCTAGAGGTCGTTGTCGGAGGCACGCTATGTCGACAGCAGACGGCTTCACCAGCCCACGCTGCCCCGGAATTGTAAGCAAGTGCCCTGCCTGTTGACCCAGTCCAACTAGCATGGATACCTCATTGGATTCCGCACGTCGAGCAAATTACTGATATATCGGGGAATCTCACTTAGGAGCGAAAGGGGAGCGGTAAGCACCGGCGTTCTGGGCCGCGGCGCGGCGGAGAGTCTGAGAGAAAACCTATACACAAGATGATGTTATTAGCATTTATACACTTATGTCCAAACCATGTCCATGCTTTTGTCATAATGGATAACGGTTGCCGACGCAATTGAACATAGGACAAGGCCCGAGGAGCCAAACGAGATGCCAGTATGATGATACCGGGCAAAGAGCTCTGGAAAACACATACCATATTGTCTGGGTCTTAAGAAGCACGTCCGGCAACGACAATTGCTCCAGCAAACGATGACGGCAGCTGCACTTGGGAGTCTGAGGCAGTCGACGAAAACCGGGAGACTCCGCGACGTTGAGTGCTTGCGGCTTCCGACAGCCAATCAGCGACTGGCAATTGTTATCCACGTGACTCTGCCAGTGGTCGAATCAGATGCCGCGGATTTCCACTGCTCATGCCACTCTAGACAATCCTATAGGCACGATCTAATAGAGGCATATTGAAAGGCAGGTAAAAACAAGCAAACTGTCATGGACCTTAAATCCAGCTATTGCTACAAGCAGCGTAGTGTTTCTGATTCATCAGTAGCAGTTGGGCTACGGTAATAAAGCGGACAGTACCACGCAGAGCAAGCTTGCGAATCCCAAGCATCGACACATTATGCGCACTTTTCCCCCTTCTACGTATTGTTTACCCAAAAAAAAGGAAGGATCAAAGGAGACTGCGTACAACAGGGCCCTATTTAAACACCACTCAAAGAAGAAAAAGAAAGCGATATCAAGAAACCAGAGATTCCGGCAAATGTGAAACAAACCAGTAAAAGTCAAAGATAGACACGAAATTAGGGGTGAGGAAGAAATATAATAATGTAACTGTACAATACCCCTAACAGAATCAATCTACCTTGCCCGTGGAACCGCCGTTCAGAAGACCTTCCTTTCCATCGAGATTGAAGAAACCGCCGCCAGTGTTACCGGTGACTCCGAGAATGCCACCACGGCCCCCACGTCTAGCAGCTCGTCCTCGAGCCACAATTGTGGCTCCAGCAACCGACAGGGTCAGAAGGATGAAGAAAATGATCGGGTGGCCACTGATGAAAGACCGAGTGAAGAAGAAGACAGACTCAAAGGTACCCACGGTGGACTTCGGTGTAAGCTTCGATGGGTTTGCGATGACCAAGGGGATGGTCTCAAGGATAGAAGTCCGGGAGGCCATGATGGATGCACCGCTGGAAGATGTGTCCCAATAGCGTCGGTTCTATAGGAGTTAGCATCGGAAACCACCAGGTGAAACCTTGGCTTTCTGCAGTCACTTACATCTTGGTCATTGATAATCACGCGCTCGCCATTCTCAACGTCGATACCATATGTGGTTCTCAGCCACCTTTCCCAGAAATCACCATCAATCCAGGCGAAGCCGACTTGCTTCTTGTCGTCTTCACGAATTGTGATACGCATGTTCTTGGCTGCGCGTAGGGCACGCTGGTCGTTACGGTCTTCGGCTTCCTCGATCCGCAGCTGCTTGGCATCGCGCAGCTCTGCACGCTCCAACTGGAACAGTTGCGTTTGCTTGTCCATCCATTCCAGGGCGGCATTCTTGAGCTCTCTCTTGGATTGTAAAAACTCATCCGAGTGCTTCCGGCTCAGAATACCAAGAACCACATACTTGCCGTCCATGATCTCCCGTGCGTTAGAGGCGGTGAGTTCGGGTACAATAGGCAGCCACACAGTGCGCATCCAGTTCAAAATCTGGCGGAAGTCGCGCATGTCCTTAGGAGCAAGAGCATTGTAGTAGCTGGGACGGCCATCACGAGACACAAGAAGGCGTGGCCAGGTCGAAATCTTGAACCTCTCAGCAAGAGCAGCGCTGTTCGTCTTGACAAGCCTGGCATGGCCGACCAAGCTAAGGGTCAAACGCTCCAGAGCTTCAAAGTCCTCCGAGGTGGTCGCGTGATCATAGAAGTATAGGAAGATAACATCTTCTTTCTCCTCCAACTCCTTAAAAGTGGTGGCATCGACATCCTGCACGCCGGATCCCACATCAACAGCCGTCTTGGCATAGCTGATGAGATCTCCAAGGCCACGAAGACCGGTGTACTCAACCCTCTCACCGCCGCGGAAGAAATACATCGTCGGGAAGGCGCTGACTCGAGCATCCTTGCAAAGCCGGGACTCCGTGTCGCAATTCACTTCTCCAACGTTGAGAACACCTTGCATTTCCTTGGCCATTTCCCTCCAGTTCGGAGCCAAGGCCTGACAGTGGTGGCACCATGGCGCATAAAACTTGATAAACCAAGGGTCCCGAGTGGTAGTGACAAGTTTCTGAAAGCTTTCTGCGGTGAGAGGAACAGAGATACCCTGAGGGTTTGCTGGGGCCGACTTCGGTTTGGGCTTGGATTTGAATGATGTCTTCTCAGTGGGTTCATCTTCGGCGGCCAGTTGCGCAGCCTGCTCGTTATGCTTTTCTCCAGCTTTGGCGCCCGCCTCACGATCCTTGTCCTTAGCAACAGGAGTCTCCGGCTCAGCCTTGGTGTCCACCCCTTTGTCGCCCGGCTTGGGAAGGTTCAGGCCTTGCGCAGGCCGTGACCCAGGCTTGATCTGCTCCAGCTTGTCCTCAACGTATTCGCTGAGCGCTTCCATGCTTTTCTTTCCAGTGTACTGCTCAACCAGTTCACCATTGTGGTACAGGGCAAATGTGGGGAAATACTTGACGTCGAGTTTCCGACAGAGATCGCCATGTGCAAGACAATTCATCTCCGCGAAATGGAAGTTGTAGAAGCCATGGAAGGAGTTCAGGGACTCGGTTTCGGGTGACTTGGATGATGACGAGGACAAAGGGTCGGAGGTCTAGTGAATGCCAGGAAAGGTTAATAAGAGGCAACCCTTGTATCCTACGATATAAGCTAACTCACGTAGTAATATTCATACAGAGTCTGCCATGTGGGAGCAATCTTTTGGCAGTGCGGGCATGACGGAGAGTATTGTTTCACGAACCTGGTTACTTATCAGCGTTCGGAGGAGGATTTGGAAATATGACACGAAGAGAATGCCTACCAGTAACCATCTTTGACAGTTTCGTCGAAGTTATCAGGTCCCAAGGCCTTCATAGGTGGAACCTCAATGCCATTGAACGTAGTCGACTGCACCTCCGACTTCACGTCGCTTCTCTTTACGAGATGGTGGTTCGGGGAGACATCATTCGATGGGGCGGCTAGTGTCGGAATAGAGGCAAGAGAGAGAAGAGACCACGCCAGCAAAGAAACCCTCATGCTGGCTGAAGTGCAAGGTCTTGGACCTTGAGTGTTAAACTTTAAGGAGAGACGGTTGGATGGGGAAAAGAGGAGTCGAAGAAGTCAGGAGCGGGCGTCACAGGTGGCACATTGGACTAACGACGGTCTAGAATCGCCCAGAGACGCGCTGAAGGAGCCCCTTGGTGGGGAGATCAGCCAGTCGGTTGGTAAGAAGATACGCCGGGCGCAGAGACTGCTGCGGAGAGATCCGCAGGCCCTCGAAGTGCAGGAAGGACAAACGTGGAGGATAGAAAGAGATGCCACCCCTACAAGGACGATAAGCCAGCCAGGTGGTGGAGGTCCTCAGGGAACCGCAGAGGCCCGGTGCGACGGTTTCTCCGGGGCCCGACGGCACCTCAACCCTTCGCGCATCCATCCCGATCGAGTGTGCTATCCTGACGACTGACGAGCTCATCCGTCCCCGCTTACCGTCTGCCATTGGGTTTGTCACCACTGGTCCTTTCGCCCAATCACACACTACCCGATCATAATGAGGTCTACATTACGGTTGCTGGCCAACGTCAAGCCGGCTCGGTACTTGGAGCCTTTCGCTCCCACCGGCTTGACTGGCCTCGTCACTCACCCTAGCCCTCGTCCGACCCTGATCTTCCTTTACACATCCACCCTGGAGAAGCTGAAGGCCTTCCCCGAGTCTTCCGTCTACCGCCAGTCTACCGAGGCATTGACCCGCCACCGTCTGCAGATCGTCGAGTCTACGAAGCCGCCCGGATTTGATGCTTGGTTGGAGCGTGCGAAGAAGGCCGTGGCTGCTGAGCCCGAGCGCTTCGCTTCTCTTCGCCGTTCTGACGGCTCATATGCGGCCTTCCAGCGGGATGATGGATCCGACAACCCTCGTGGCGAGGAATGGGATGGAGAGAGCATTGAGCCGACCTCCGAGGGTCCTGCTCGTACAGCGGAGGAAGAAGCCCGGTGGCACCAGGCCATTGAGGAGTCTACTAAGCCCGGGGCTGATGCCGCAGCCGATTTCTATCTTAACGACATGAAGTGGGAGAACGAACCCGCCCTGGAGGCTGAGCAGTATGTGGCACCATTTCTTATACATGGCGATGCGACGGAAACGCTGACAGTTGTTTTTTAGGATTGCCGAAATTGAGAAGCAAATTGGCGCCGGTCTCATCGAGGAGGTTATTCAGGTTGCAGAAGGCGAGCTGAAGGTCGTTGACGAGCTGTACAAGTCTGGAGCGTAAGTTGACGGATTGATATGTTTGTTGATATAAGGCGAGATGCTAACAATTCCCTAGGTGGGAGGAGCTCGAGGAGAAGCCCAGACCTGGCCAGTGGTCCTACTTTGAGCGTCAGACGGAGTAAGCATAGACTGTTGCTCTCATGAACGGAGGATTTGAAATTAGATTCCGACAAGCCTGTAATTATTAGTTCATGTGTGAAACAAAACTGGTCGCCAATCTTAAGCCAACTTTATCCATGACAATTCTTCACTTTCATTTGCGGCAACGATGGCCGTGATATCCGCCTGCAAGAGTCCCTGTGAGAGGAACGGAACTCGCGCAATGCGAAGCTCTGTATAACCCGTCCCGAATCACGAGTATGGCTTCTACATCCTCAAAACTCCTATGTTGTTCCAATATAAAACGATCCTTCGCCCCATGTATACACATGGTGGACATGGAGGGTACATGGCTGGGACTCTATAGAAATCAGAAGCGTAGGCGGTGAGCCCCATGTGGCTAGCCCGATTGCAGATAGCTGGCGGGATTCCGTCTCCTTGTGGACACATCGCTGCCAGTCCCTGAACATTTGCATTGACCTTGCTGGCCATTCCGGTCGGGGAATTTCATTCTTCTTTCTGTTCTCTCGTCCAGCTTCTCCTCAGGAGCTTATCCATACACGGGTGGCTGTTTGAGCGGCTCGTGGCCTGGTTTCCCCTCCTTACAGCCCGTTCTCCGACGCCGCACATAGTCGCGACTCTCCTTCCCCACACAACATGAAATTGGATGTCAAGGTACGAGCTGCGTTGCGGAGATAAGGTCTCTCTACTTGATGTAGGGACGTGGCGGAGGGACATAGGCTTGTGAACAATGACACGGATGCTGATTGTTGCTGTGACTTACAGAGACAGCTGTTCGCCCGCTCGGAGCGGGTGAAGGGCATTGATTTCCATCCCACAGAGCCATGGGTGAGTAACCAATCGTTCCGACCCTTATATTGATACTAATTGGTCCTAGATCCTTACGACGTTATACAGCGGTGCGTTGGGGAGTTGAGCCATTGGGTCGAATGCGCTAATTGGACACAGGTCATGTATACATCTGGTCTTATGAAACCCAGGTGAGCTGCCCAGAGATGGAGCAACAATGAGGCATTGCTAATCACTAATATGACTAGTCTATTATCAAAACCTTCGAACTCACTGATGTCCCTGTACGAGCCGGTCGTTTTATCGCTCGCAAAAACTGGATCGTCTGCGGATCCGATGACTTCCAACTTCGCGTTTACAATTACAATACCTCCGAGAAGATTGCTTCATTCGAGGCTCACCCGGATTACATCCGTTCAATCGCAGTGCATCCCACTCAACCCTTCGTTCTTACCGCATCCGATGACATGACAATCAAGCTCTGGGACTGGGAGAGGGGCTGGAAATGTGTCCAGGTATACGAAGGCCATAGCCACTATGTGATGGGACTGTCGATCAACCCCAAAGATACGAACACTTTCGCATCCGCTTGCTTGGACCGCACTGTCAAGATCTGGAGCCTTGGCTCGCCGCATGCCAACTTCACCCTGGAGGCCCATGAAACCAAAGGCGTGAACCATGTGGATTACTACCCCCAGGCGGATAAGCCATACCTCCTCACGACATCGGATGATAGGACTGTTAAGATCTGGGATTACACGACGAAGGCGCTCATTGCAACCCTGGAAGGACACACGAGTAACGTTTCGTTCGCCTGTTACCACCCGGAATTGCCGGTCATCATTTCTGGATCGGAGGACGGAACCATTAAGATCTGGCATGCGAATACATATCGGTTGGAGCAGTCGCTAAGCTATGGCTTGGAACGGGCCTGGTGTATCGCCTACCAGCGCGGCAGGCAGGGAGTTGCGATGGGTTTCGACGATGGTGCGGTGGTTGTGAAGATGGGCCGAGAGGAGCCGGCCGTTTCAATGGACGGATCAGGAAAGGTTATTTGGGCCAGGCATAACGAGGTTGTCTCTACTGTCATCAAGGGCGGTGATGCCAGCATCAAGGATGGGGCTCCACTGTCTTTGCCCACGAAGGAATTGGGATCATGCGAGGTCTACCCTCAGACGTTGTCTCACTCCCCCAATGGACGTTTCGTTTCGGTGTGTGGTGATGGTGAGTACATTATCTACACTGCTCTTGCCTGGAGAAACAAGGCCTTTGGACAGGCGTTGGACTTCGCCTGGGGTTCCAAGGACAACAGCAACGACTACGCCATTCGGGAGTCCACCACCAGCGTTAAGATCTTCAAGAACTTCAAGGAAGTGAGTGGTGGCCTGGACGTTGGCTTCCAAGCCGAGGGCCTCACCGATGGTGTGCTTCTTGGTGTTAAGGGACAAGGAGGTATCGGCATGTTCGACTGGGAGACAGGTAATCTGGTCCGACGCATTGAAGTCGACCCAAAGGCTGTAAGTGTACCTTCCAGGGCGAAACTAAATGGCTTATTGCTCACAAAGTAAATAGGTCTACTGGTCCGAGTCCGGCGAGCTGGTGACCCTCGCTTGTGAGGATACTTTCTACGTTCTTCGGTTCTCCCGGGAGAACTACATCAATGGTCTCAACGCTGGCGAGGCCGATGAAGATGGTGTGGAGTCTGCTTTCGAAGTTGTCACCGACATCAACGAGTCTGTTCGCACAGGTCAATGGGTTGGAGACTGCTTCATCTACACGAACTCGACAAACCGCCTGAACTACCTGGTCGGTGACCAGACCTACACCATTTCCCACTTTGACCAGGGGATGTACGTCTTGGGCTACCTGCCCCGCGATGGTAGGGTCTATCTGGCCGACAAGGACGTCAACGTCGTGTCTTTCGGCCTTTCCCTCAGCATGGTCGAATACCAGACCGTGGTGCTGCGTGGCGACATGGACATGGCGGCTGAGCTGCTCAAGGATGTCCCCCAGGACCAGATGAACAAGGTTGCGCGATTCCTCGAAGGCCAGGGCTATAAGGAGATGGCCCTCGAAGTGGCGACTGACCAGGAACACCGGTTCGAGCTGGCACTCGGGCTCAACAACCTCGACATCGCCCTGGAGATTGCCCGCGAAGCCAATGTCGAGCACAAGTGGAAGACTGTCGGAGATGCTGCCCTGGCAGGATGGAACCTGGCTCTGGCCCAGGAATGCTTCACCAACGCCAAGGATGTTGGCTCGCTCCTCCTTCTGCAGACCGCCAGCGGCAACAAGGATGGTCTGCGCCAGCTGGCCGAGCAAGCCTCGGAAGCGGGTCTCCACAACGTCGCCTTTTCCACCTTCTGGTCCATGGGCGATGTCGACGGCTGCATCGATCTCCTGGTGCGTACGAACCGCCTGGCGGAATCTGTTCTCTTCGCACAGACCTACAAGCCTTCTCGCGCCCCTGCGCTCGTCGCACAATGGAAGGAGTCTCTAGAGGGCTCCGGAAAGACCAAGATCGCCCGTCTCATTGGTATTCCGCCGGGCTGCCCTGACGTCGCCGCGGATGATGACCTCTTCCCAGAGTGGGATGAGTATATCCGTCTCGAGAAGGAAGGAGTGACGATTCCAGAGCCCCCGTCATCAGAGTCTCTGATTGACGTGAACGCAGACGAGGAAGATGAGTCGGCAGCCAATGGCGACGAGCCTGAGGAGGAAGCCGAGGAAGCCGAGGAAGCCGACGCATGATATGATAATGTGATCAAGGGGGAAAAGCTGACGTGATGTGATTGAAATGGTGGCTTTCATTAATTCTGCAGTGGAGAGGAAAATCATTTCGTGTATTGTTGGCACGCCTACCAACCAATCTGGCTTGCTTGGAGCACTTATCTATCCAATCTCCTTACATAACTTTTATCTTCTAGAAGTGTTTGCGTTATCCTCCTTCTACATTGCCCGTTTGTTATGATTCAATCTTATGTTTCTTTTTTTTTTCTCTATTTTCCCTTACCCTGCTTTTGAGTCTCCTTTTAACACTTTGATCTGTATCTTTTCCCAGTTCTCTCGACCTGTATCTATCACCCTGTTTGAACGGTTTGAAGTGATGATCATATATCTTCTCTCCTATTTCTTCGGACGGTATGACGGATCCCAGCACTACATGGTGGGGATGTGTACGGTTATGGTATCCATGAAGAACCTGTCCAGATGTAGATAATCCATTGTTGTCTATGAGCCAGCCATGTCAATCAACACCCTTACCGTCAACTGCCCGAAGCCGTCCCAGCGCGCGCAAAAGCACCCACGAAATGTGAACAGTAACGTAAAAGAAACAGCTAAAAGGTCTAAATCAGGACCGCTCAAATGTGTACTTTGATATGTAAATCGACCCAAATGGATTCAGCTTCCCCAGAAGCAATCCGTGTTCCGCCGGAGCAGGGAAGGATCGGACCAGCAGATCAGAAACAAGGACGGACGGACCGGCTTCCCAGGCATTGGGAGGTCATTGGTAGTGGGCTGCACCATGACTCTCTGCTGGATTTGTGCCATCCTCCTGCCTTTCAATCGAAGCAAATCACTGACGCAAGCCCGAGACAAATTGGTAAATGACACGGCAGTCAAAAAGAGGTGGTAATGACAGGAAAAGAGAAATGCACGAAAGGGACCCGCCTCATTGTATCTCAGATGCAAAACAAGGTAGAAAAACACAAGCGCTTAGCCGAGATCACCGCCACAGAGAATGGATTCCAACAGAAATATACCGTATAGCCCTTATGCTCGTAGGGAAAAGGAGAGCCAGCAATGAAGCGAGTGCTCGAGCTATGCAGAGAATATGCACGAGGAGTAAAGGTGAGATGCAAAGAAATTGTCTCGAACAACTTCCCTTAATGTCTTGAAAGAACATATCGTTGCTCAAGCAAGCCAACTGACGACGTATCACTTCCTTACTCGGTGATGCTACCAAAAGAGGGATCCTTAACACTGCCACCGGCATCCCCGAGGCCGGCAACCGGCCGGTTGTAAGACCAGCCTTCGAACTGTTGCTGCATAGTCTGTGACAGAACTGGACCGTCCACGTAGGAATCTTGTGGGGCTTCGCTGGTAAACTCCCGGTCAAAGTTGGTAATGTCGCGAGCGCCCATCTGCACATGTTAGTAATGATCACCACAAAGGGAATTATGTCAGGATGTTTCCATACCACGTTCGGACGGAAGCTTGGTTCGTACTTCCTCTGGAGCAGCTTGCGCCAATCAATATTAGCGAAGAAATGATGCGACTTGATCTCCGCTGCACCGTTGGCTCCCAACCGACGTTGGGGGTCGCGATCAAGCAACCGGGTCAACAGATCCCGAGCGGCGGGAGGAACGATGTCGGTACTGGGGAAGGTCAGGGGCTCCTGAAGGATCTTCCGGTACATATCGTTGGTGTTCTCATCGTAAAACGGGGGAAGACCTGTTAGCATCTCGTAAAGGAGGACACCCAGCGTCCACCAATCAACGGTCTTGGTGTATCCGTTTCCGAGCAGAAGTTCAGGTGCAAGATATTCAGGGGTACCGCAGAACGCTGTTCAAGATGTTAGAAGTGTCGTGTGAGAACAAGTTCGGTAACTTACTGTTTGTACGATCCTCATCCTTCATGTCCAATTTACACAGACCGAAATCGCACAGAGCAATGTGGCCAGTGTAATCCAAGAGGATGTTTTCTGGCTTGAGATCACGGTAGATAACCTTGAAGCCGTGCAGACACTCCAGTGCACAAAGCAGCTCGGCGGTGTAGAAACGGGCCCGATTGATATCGAAGCGCTGCTCACGCTGAAGATGGTGGAACAGCTCACCACCGTTTACGAATGCGAGAACGAGGTACAACTTCTCCGGGGACTGGAAGGAGAATTTCAGAGGGACAATGAAGGGGTTGTTAATCTGAGAAAGCACGGATCTCTCAGCGAGGGTGTGGGTGACTTCCGACCGTGAGATAATGTGCGCCTTGCGGATAGTCTTGAGGGCGTAAATCCGACCCGTATCCTTCTTCATGACCTGCATGACCTTGCCGAAACTGCCCTTGCCCACCACCTTTAGCAAATCGAAATCCTCCAGCTTCATGCTGCGTTGCTTATTCTCGACGAACGAGACACCGATCTTGATGGAGCCGGTGCCGAACTGAAGATCTAACCATTCGGCGCCGAGCTGACCCAGCTGGCGCTCTTGCGGCGCCTTCTTGGACTTGGGGTCCTCTGCATGCGGCTGAGCCTCCTCGAAGCGAGGGTGGACCTTGACAGCTCCAAGGAAGATATCCTCACTGCGACCAGCGCCGGGCCGAGCAGCCGGGTTCCGGAGATACAGCTGAATGTTCAATTCCGTCTTGCGCGACACGTCAAATTTATACGCGGTGTTATCTCCAGCCCAGAGGGGGTTCTCGGGCGACCCCGAAACGGCGTCGACGAAGACTTGGTTCTTTTCGAAATCCAGGAGGGCGTAAGGAAGGTACTTGGTCGAATACCGACCGTGGATGGTTGGAGCGGCATTGATCCCTCCACTGGTCGACTGAGGACGACCGCTTTGTACGAATGAGGCGGCCTGACCGTGCGCAGAGTGGGATGATGACGAGCTTGGACGCATGCCATAGGAATTGTTGTTTTGGAAATGCGAGTTGAAGATCTGTTGGTAATGAGGGGAAAGGGAGAAGCTTCGCCCTTCGTGGAGGGTGACGATCAAGATCCCGGGCTTAACAGGGGCCACGGGCGGGGAGACGAGCGACTCCGAGGCATCTTTGCGAATGTTAGACGGTCGGCAGAGAGACGAGGGGCAAAACGAGAGAGCATACTGATACCATTGGAGTTGGTTGTGGAGATACTCGGGGTTTGCGAGACAACAGGGGTCTCTTCGCCAGAGTCACCTTTGATGGTGGATGTGGAGGAGGATCGGGTGAATGTTTGGGTCAAAGGAGCCAGGTGCGTCTCCTTTAATTCTGTATGAGGGATTAATTAGCATCGAGTATGCAGGACAAAGGAACCACGGGAATGAAATCAGCACGTACTTCTAGTGAGTTTCCACGACATTGTGACGGCGAGTAAGTAAAAGGATCCAGGGCGTAGGAGGGAGAGTAAGGGAGGTAACAGGAAGAAGATCAGTCTGTTCAGTGACAGACGATTTTAAACAGAGAAAAGGAGAGAAATAGGAGGCCACAACTGGTCGGAGGCCTGGCAGAGGAGGGCGAATGAGCCAGACCAGTCAAGTGCAGTGATAAAATGCAGAACCGCCACAGCCACAGCGGTCAGCAACAGAAGGAGAGCGAGGTAGTTCAGGAACCAACGATTGGGCGAGGACAGGGGAACCACCGCAAATGTATACGGGACGCTGTAGAGACAAACGGAATTGCGATGTAAGAACCAGGGCCGGGAACACGATAGAACACACAGGAGGATCGACCCGGGTTTGAATTTAGGGAGAGACGGTGATAAGGCGATTGGGGGAAGAGGGGGAGAGGGGGGGAAGGGACTGAGCGATGGAGAGCGGACGACAAGAGTTCGGCCACCGCGAGAACAAACCAACAAACAGGGTCGGGGAGGCTGAACTCTTTGCCTGAGGACTCCCGACTCAGACTTGAGGGCTGAGGAGGGGAAGGAGGCCCGAGTCCAAAATAGAATAGTGGGCACGTTTACCTACCCCTGATTGGTCCAGGAACAGCGTTGCCTGAATTCTTCGTGCCTTGGTGCCTGACCACCCGCGATGGAGCAATTGGCCTGAGGCATCAATCTCCTGAATGTGAGGCGGTGCCATGCCAAATCGGGACCTTAGCCTCGATCGGGCAACCGCAGCACACTAGCCCCAGAACTCAGCCACCGCCCCCAGAACCTCGAATCGTCCACCGGCGATACGCGATCGATCCAAGTTTACTGCGACATCAGCTGTCACAATCTCCCCGCCATCCCCAGAAACTTTGTCGGTGGTTGCGAATCGTCTGTTCTGGAACCCTTGCCTGTCGGACCAGCTCTTCCGGGTCTCCAAGCTTACTCCACCGTTGTTTCCCCGGCATTTCCCCCCCCGCTAGTCGACTGCGGAGACGTACATCCCTTTGCGCTACCGCCGTTCTCAAGCCCACCATCTCGCCCATCGCATAAATCCTTCCTCTTGCCAGCTTCAAGTTGCCCTCTCAAATTACTGGAGGGCGTGTCGGTGTGGTCGAAACGGATCCGGGAATAGTGGAGGATGAAAGGGACCCGCGACCGATGGGTGTAATACGGAAGAAGACCGCCTCGCGCGGCACTGAAGCGGGCACCAAATATCACTGTGATATCTGCTCGGTTGACGTGACTTCGACGGTACAGTCTTGCGATCTGTGTCCTCGTGACCTCACTGCCACTTGGCTCGATCTAATCAGCTGGCCCCTCTAGGTCCGCGTATCCTGCGCCCATCCCGCCTGCCACGAATATGATCTCTGTGTTCCCTGCTTCGCTGCCGGGGAGAAGTCCAAGAACCATGATCCGTCGACGCATCCATTCCAGGTGATCGAGCAAAACTCCGTTCCGATCTTTGAGGAAGACTGGGGTGCGGACGAGGAGCTGCTGCTGCTGGAAGGCGCGGAGATCTACGGGCTGGGGTCCTGGGCCGACATTGCAGATCACATTGGTGGCTATCGCACCAAGGAGGAGGTCCGCGATCACTACGTCAGCGCCTACATCGACAGTCCGAACTTCCCATTGCCAGAACGCGCCGACCCCGATGACAAGCGGCTCTCGGAGGCTATCTCGAAGGAGGAGTTCCAGTCACGGAAAAAGCGGCGCATTGAAGAGCGCAAAGAGGCGGCTAAGGCAGCTCCGCCCACGACACCGAAGCAAAAGCCTACGGCCAGTGTACCGGCTTGTCACGAAGTGCAGGGATACATGCCGGGTCGGTTGGAATTTGAGACGGAGTTCATGAACGAGGCCGAAGAAGCGGTCCAGCACATGACGTTCGAACCTGGCGCAGGCGAGACGGCGAATGGCGAGACGGACGCGGAAATGGAACTGAAGATGACGGTGGTGGATATCTACAACTCGCGACTTACGGCGCGCACAGAGCGCAAGAAAGTCCTCTTCGAGCATAACCTCCTCGAGTATCGCAAGAACACAGCACTGGAGAAGAAGCGCACGAAGGAGGAGCGAGACTTGCTAAACAAGGCGAAGCCCTTTGCTCGGATGATGAACCACGATGATTTTGAGGAGTTCAACAAGGGCCTGGAGTACGAGCACAACCTCCGGCTGGCCATTACGCAGCTCCAGGAGTGGCGCCAGATGGGGATCGGCGATCTCAAAGGCGGAGAGAAGTACGAGCAAGAGAAACAGCAGCGAGCGCAGCGACTGGTGCCGCAAGGCTCATTTGACCGGTTCGCCAGCACGCGACCGGCCAAACAGGCGCAGCAACCGGAACAGCCGACCGCCGCTAGTCAGCTGACGACTCCGGAGCTTCCCCTCCGGCTGCAGAAGGTGTCCGGCACTCCTAAAGCGCCGGAGCCTGTCAACCAGCCGATGAACGACTTCGACCGGGCCTTTGCCGCGAGCAATGGGGACGGGGTAAGCACGCCGCAGCCGGCGAAGACCAAGTTTGTGATCCAGCCACTGAACGGGGTGATTCCGTGGAAGCTGGAGAACGAGGGGGCGCCGGATCTGCACCTGTTGACGAAGGAGGAAGTAGAGGTGTGCAACGTGCTGCACATGCAGCCGAAGCCGTACCTGGTGATCAAGGAGACGTTGCTGAAGGAATCGATGAAACAGGGCGGCACTCTCAAGAAGAAGGACGCGCGCACTATATGCAAGGTAGGTCTCTTCCTGGATAGCAAGGCATTGAAGACATGCTGACCTCTGCAGATTGACAGTACCAAGTCAAGTCGAATCTACGATTTTATGGTTCACAGCGGCTGGATCAACAAGGGCTGAGCGTCATTGCATGAGCTGGATACCACGTTGTTCTGTGCGAGTAAGGAGTTGGCGGCGTTGCGGGGGAGGCTAGATGATTGATTGATTACTGATTGACTTGATTGCATGGGACTTGCTGGATATAGCTGCCCGTAGAACTTCCTCTGATTTATGAACAATAAAAGAAACACACGATAGTCATGGATAATGGGAGTGGTGGCTAGACCGGAGATGATACCCACCCGGGCTAGCACCGAACTAGGTAGCCTTGTCTTCTCCGCATCCTAAGAATCATCCCTACTCCCCGGGCCTCGGCAACTCCCTACCCCCATTCATCTCCAACTCCTCTTCTCTAACATCACACCAACTCCCCCTCTTCTTCTACCACCTTACCATACTCTCAATCTATACCACAATTTATCCACCCTCATCCACCAAACACACCACGCCACATCCTAAGAACTCCCCCAAAACAATACCCCCCAAAATGTCCCTCCCCAATCACCCCTCCTCCTCCAAAACCCTAACACTCAGCCAACCTCACCCCTCCATCCTCCTCGTGACTATATCCCGCCCAACCGCCCTAAACAGCATCTCATCCGCCGGCCACCAAGAACTCCACGCTATCTGGACCTGGATGGACGAACAGCCCTCCATCCGAGTCGGGATATTAACCGGTGCGGGTAGAGCTTTTTGCGCCGGCGCGGATTTAAAAGGTTACTTACTGTTACTTTACTTATTTCCCATTTCCCATCTGCTCTTTTCTCCCTTCAATATTCTGGATTAGTATACTCATACTAACTATACCTTAAAAATAGAATGGAACAACACCGTCCAAGGAACATCCACCTCCCAAAAAGAAACCCCCAACATGCCCCCCTCCGGCTTCGGCGGCCTCTCCCGCCGCAGCGGCAAAAAGCCCATAATCTGCGCTGTGAATGGACTCTGTCTGGGTGGTGGATGCGAGATGGTTCTCAATGCGGACTTGGTGATTGCCGCCGAAAAGGCGTATTTCGGATTACCCGAGGTGCAGCGCGGCGTGGTGGCGTGGGCGGGAGCGTTGCCGCGGTTGGTGCGGACGGTGGGACGGCAACGGGCGATGGAGATGGCGTTGACGGGCCGGCGAGTGGGTGCAGCGGAAGCGTTGCAATGGGGGTTCGTGAATGAGGTGGTGCCGGCGGAGGGGGATGTGGTGAAGCGCGCGGTGGAGGTGGCGGCGCAGATTGCGGCGAATAGTCCGGATGCGGTGATTGTAAGTCGCGAGGGTGTCAAGCTGGGATGGGAAGGCTTGGGAGCGGAGGAGGCATCGAGCCGCCTGATTGAGGAGTGGTCGGGGCGGTTAAATGCGGGTGACAATATCCAGGAGGGCCTGCGTGCGTTCGTGGAGAAACGGAAGCCTCGGTGGGTGGATAGTAAGTTGTGATCTATTCTACGTTGCGCCTACGAGATACCAGTGCAGTTCATGTTATGAAGTCATGTATTCCTTGGTCCTAGCTGCCTGCAACTAAGTACATCATTATTGTATGACTGTGCTAATCCATTTCCCATGCCCATGCTCCATCCGCGCCGACCATTGTTCGCCGTATCCCAGGTGGCTCTCTCCGTCCGGCGGCAGAGCCAGTTGTACATGCGGTTGGACATTCGCGTCCGTGATCGGCTCGGAATGCATTCGCAGTTTTCGTAATCGTAATCGTGAACATTATGAATCTCGACATTGCAAGAACAGCAGGGCTCTTACTTCGTCTCCTGCTGTACCTTGCTCACCCGCTCCAGCACGGCAGGATACAGCGGGTGACCCTTCTCCAGGCCAGTAAGATGACCGGTGGCATCCTCCGCCGACCGTTCCTTGAGGATGCTGGCCAGTTCGGCACTCTCGTCGTCGCCAGGTACGTTCTGGAAGCGGAGCGCCATCTCCACAGCGTCCATCAGGGCATCGTACTTCTGGCCGCGCTCCGCCAGCTGGGAGGCCGGTCCAATGAACCGCTCCTTGCGGGACAGCTTGCGCAGTGGAGCACGTCCCACTCGGTCGACGTTGTCCTCGAGGTAAGGGTTAGAGATGCGGCTGATGATCTTGTCGACGTACTCCTTCTGCTCCTCTTCGGAAATGTCATGCTTGGACACGATGAGTGAGGCAGTCTCGTCGAGAACCTTGTGGACAAGGCCCCGAATCTCCTGGTCATCCAGAGCATCTGCAATCATCTTCTTGCCCCGGATGTGGCCATAGTAGGCTGTAGTAGCATGGCCGGTGTTGACGGTAAAGAGCTTGCGTTCAATGTAGGGCTCCAGGTTATCAACCCAGTGGATAGCAGGGATATCGGGGTGACCGACAGAGCCGAAGGGGGTCTTCTCGACGACCCATTCGTAGAACTTCTCGATCCGGACGTTGAGTCCACTGTTGGAAGGCTGCTGAGGGACGATCCGGTCAATGGCAGAGTTGGCAAATTGGGCGCGCTCGTACAGGGACTCGACCCGCTCCGAGCTGGTATTCTGCTTGATGAAAGCATGCAACGTGTCGGTAGCTCCAATGGCATTCTCACAAGCAATGACAGCCACGGGCTTCGATTCAGTGCGGGCATCGATACCCTTGGCGATCACCGGGGCAATGAACTTGAGGATGTTAGGGCCCACGGCGCACGTCACGACATCAGCCGTGGCGATTTCCTGGATGGCATCGCTCTCGTTGTGCTTGGAGTTGATAGCACGGTAGTTGGTGATGGTCTTGGTGCTCTCGCCCTCCTCACTGACTTCAGTGACATCATACGACTTGGTGTTCTGTAGAGACTCGACAACCTTGTCGACAACGTCGACGAAGACGACCTCGTAGCCGGCCTCATGGAGGAACTCGGCAACGAAACCACGGCCGATGTTACCACCGCCGAACTGAATGGCCTTTTTGCCCATGATGCAGTAGGGTCAAAAGAAGAGATAGGTGGATTGTTGTGAGGGAGTGCCGTAGGAGGAGTAGTTAGACACTTGATAAGAGAGAAGAGGCAGAAGACAAGTGTTGATCAGAGAGAAAGTGGTGAGTGTGAAAGAAAAGACAAAGGATGATGGAGGAAAAAGAGTGGTGAGAAGAGGGGGGAATGGAGGGGTATATAAAGTATATTCACGAGCACGAGGGGGAATGAGGGAATAAGGGAATGAGGCAGGCACGATCGAAACGGAGGGAAGGTGCGACGGTGAATGGGCGACCCCGGGAAGAACTGGGAGCCAAGGGGGGCGCTTGCCTCTACAGTGCACAACCTCACGATACCCTACATGGTCCCTCCTCACCAGCAAGTGGGGGAGAGCGAACCGGCCGGGAGTATGACTTAATGGATGAGGCCCAACAGGACCAGTGACGGCCGTTCCAATGAGCGATGATGACGCAGCCCAATGCGGATTGGCGGCGCGGGCAATTCAGGCCTGCACGGGGCCTCCTTACTCACTTCCCCTTGACTTGAATTCCAATCAGAGGCCACCGGAGGGAGAATCCCGGTTGATTCCGCACCAGACACGGCTGTCGGTGCAGGTGTCGCATGTGCAACAGTGCCATCGCGAAGTCGACTACGGCTATACTAGTGAGTCCTTTGGTCCGGCGGGTGAAGTCTGGCAGATTACACGGTAACAGTCAGTCAAGCAGTCTCGGAGATTTTCTGCCAGTATGAGTCCCCTTGATCGCTGCTCATCGTGGCTTAACGGGTGATCCCCTGTCAACTACATCATCTCAGGAACAGCATCATCATTCCATGACATACTATGTGAAGGATGTCGTTAACATCATCATCACGCTGCCCCACTGGGGTTGTCAGACCAGCGATAGCGCTGGGCGATGCCGGGAATGAGTAGCGCAGGAGGGGCCATGCGCCCTTGTCATTCGACCCTCACCCGGTCCCCCTCCACTGGTGACGTGACCGGTTCTTCCCCCAGCAACACTACCCCCACTGGGTGCGATCAACAATGGACGGTCGTAGAATCCCTTTCATGGGGTTTCTGTGGGTCTTTATACATCCTGGACGGTCTTGACCCCAAGATAACCCGTCCAGGCCATCCGCACCCTCCCCCCAATAGCTTCATCTTCTATAGCCCGGTCTGCATTCGGTGCATTTCGATCCATTTCTACCCGCACTATCTACCCTTGCAACCAATCCGCTCTTATCATGTTCTTTCGCTCAGTGGTTTCCATCTTTTTCCGTCTCCGCATCTGACGGCCCTGCACTTGATTTGACCGATACTTGGTCCGATTTCGTCTCATCGCCAGGGTCGTCTGCAGGGGCAGTCAAGTCTGACCGGCTGCGATCGACCAGCACCATTACCAGACTGGTTATGCTCCCCCCCAACAACAACCCCGTAGCTGCCCATGTCATTCCTAAAAATTGTGGACCGTACTCGGCATTGACGCCGGTATCCCGACCATGATCTTTGACCAGGCCGACAAACTGGAATGCGATAACCGTGGCAATAATCGAGGCGATTCCGAGCATGGCAAACCCCAACTAAATCGTGGTTAGTAGCCGGTCCCATTTGACTCATACATCTGGGGATGGACTCTACCAGTAACAGCACTAGCTCGATCACGGACTGCCGTGGCCCACGCCGGATCGTCCACCATAATCTGCCCACTATCGCAAGTCCAGCAACCCCGGCCCCAATACAGTAGAGGGGCCCCATACTTCGGCTGGTCATGCCGAAGGAATGGAAATCATCCGTGATGGTGTCGGGCCACCCCAAGTTGGACAGCGAGGTGGTGTTCCCGGTTTCTTCCAACAGCACGGAAGAAGGGTCGAAGGCGAAGGGCAACGAAGCTTTGGAGCAATTCATAAACCTCCTGTTCCCCGACATGAGATCCCCCTCACAGTACGACATGACGTATATCGAGTAGAAGTCATGTATGCCGGTATCCTGGCTTTTATTTGAGGGGAAGACCTATGTCATTGATGTCTCAGCCTACCGAACAAGCACAGCGCGCGACAGGAGAATCAACTCACTGTGAGGATATCGGCCCCGGGCAAGACGGTCAGTTGGGTGCCTGCGAAGAGACATAGTAAGCTGAGGATAAAAGCGATAAACGCTGTTATCGTGGGGAAGTAGTTCACCAGGCGGCCCATGGTGTATTTAGATGTGTTAGTAGCGAAGGTCAACAGATCGACTGCAGCATGGCAGTCGTTAGCAGAATGGTCCGGTTGGAGACGACATGAGCGACGACTTTATGCAGCAGAGCAGCAGTGTCCTTTCACCATTCCTTGCGATGGCGGCAATAAGCCCTCAACGAGGGACAGGCACTGTACGCACGTGGCATTGAAATTGACGGGATGTCCAATTGGTTGAGGGCGACCAGGGGAATGTGCAGGCCCGATTCTTAAGGCCCGGTATGCTACCCCGAGGACCGCCCACAGCAAGAATGGGGGCCTGCCAGGCTGCGGAATCTGGACTGAAAGAAACATAAAGTCACTTGATGTCGTGCGACAGTGTTAGCTCTATCCTCCCTTGTCAGGATCTATGTGGCTGGCGACAGTATCTATTTTGGTCTACCAGTTATCTTGAAAGGACTTGACATCTCATGTCGAGAGTGATAGGTTCAGCGATGGTCGTTGCTGTACGGAGAATTGTAGTTGGAATGATGGCTATCCGAGCTCTCCCTTGTATAGTAATATCCCAGACTGTTGGCAGGGTAATGAGCAATGTTTGGGAGCTGCTCAAACATGAGTGTACATGAGTATGTCCTAACCAATTACGAAATACTTGGCTAACAAAGGCCTAGCCAGCTGATAAAAAACAAGTTCCTGTGCCTCATACAGAGTATTTTAATGCTAATCCCCACATTGACTACGGAGTACTCTAGTCTCCTTCTACCAAGAACACCAGCGAGAAAAGGATTAAGTTAGCAAACAATATAAGCCATTCATACTTCAGTCCACGCTTCGAGCTTCTTTCTACCCATCCTGACGAAGAAACACCAATGAGTTTCACCAAGATGCCGAAAATACAGACACAGCCCATGAGGCCGCTGAAGACTTCATGAAATCATTTCTCTGTTCCTACGACTGTAGATTCAATGTGCTTATATGGACACGTCAGACAAGACAATTGCCAGACTCCCTTTGGTCATGCATTTCTTCGGAGTAAATGGACGAGGTACCAAAACAATTTTAGAACGCTAGATAAACCATTATAGCATCGCACTGAATACCTGTCTCCACACGCTACCTTGATTCGATTCAGACTCGATGCGATTATGCTTCATACATTGACTGGGGTCAGAACTCATGCACAGGAGTGTCGGAATAAGAAATCGGAAATTAATTCAAGCGAGACTGCAGGCATGCCGATCAATTCACCGGGGCATTCAAGAAGCGGCATGGTGCATGACTTCAAAGGCAGAGATATAGCACGGAGTTTCCATTGGATTATATTCTCCGATACAGACAGGAGGCTTTGAAGACTAACTTGATTGTCATTAGTGAAAGAGATCTCATCATTGATCCAATTCTAAACTCTTCTTTCTCTTATTCGGGTTAAATCTACGCTCTTTAGCATATGGTGGAGCACTAAGCGCCTGCATCTCGAACAGTACTGTTTTATGTTGCCAGAAAAAGGTTGTGGCTAGAAGACGAGTTCTACTTCATCCAAGCAAATATCAATCAGCAAGGATTTGTATACCTCATAGGAAGTGCTGGATAGAGTTTCAGTCCCTACAACCTTTGGATCTCATGCTGACTGGTTTTATATAGTGTAGAGTTATGGATTTGGACTGGCGACAAGGCCGACAGGATGAAATTTTCACCAAATCGCTTCAGATTTTGATCAAGGCTTGCATGCTGTCAATATCAGGACATCATTCATAAACCTTAGCAATACAGGGAGTCAGGCTCTGGCTAATCTCTGAATGCTATTCCCCCTCTACCTAAGCCCGGGTGCACCGATTGAATTCTATGGGTTTATCCAGCTTTGGATCCGATAACTCCCCATTATTAACTCCCCCCAATGAATACTCAATCATTTTCATCACCTACTCGAAACCATTGAATCTCGTCATAGAACTTGAGATCTGTCCACTATTCCACCCCCCTTTCGCACCATACGCCACAATCTTTCTCAATCCTTCTTTTCATTCTTGCCCAATGCCGTCTGGCCGTGGGATAGAGCGAGAGTCTAACGTCAGCTTTCTATTTTCTTTATTCCCTCATTCTAATGATAAACCATAATGATGTTATCTTCTATGGAGAGGATAGCTCAATTTTCCCTTTTACAACGGATGAATCACAATGTCCCAACCTTAAATAGGCCCTATGAAGTCAAGCCCAGCACCACACCTTCCCCTTGAACAAACATCCGTCGTCAAGAGGGATACTACGGTTTAACATACCACAAGATTTGGGGAAACCCCTTCAAAACCAACCTGATCAACACAAGTGGCTAGAAATCTTACGCACGAGAGAAATGACGAATGCCCTCGATATCCTAATTCTGCGATTATTGTCCTTGTCAACTGGCAGAATAATAGATGGCATACACAATTTGAAGTATTGCGTACTCTTTGGGGTATCCCCTTAGTACAAAGCCAACTGTTATTTTTGGTCGTCACAGCAGAGCAAAACAGAAACAACGGTCATTCTCGTAAAAGCTAAGAATTGCAATAGCATTGGCTTTGTGCCCTATTCGCGTGAGTATCCAAGTGTCATTATGAATAGACCACTTACTCATATGTATAGTAATGATACACTATGTCAGGGGATAGCTAAAGGTATAGACCCTACTCTTACTGGGCACGACGAACAGTTTCGACCGATTAACGGGTGCTTACATGGGCCTATGGATATCAACAGAGCTGGAAAGATTCGGCATCGACCGCGCAGACATTATCTCCGCCGGCGGATAGATGGCTCTCTTTTTGCCGAAGCATGGATACCTTGTCCTTGATTTGGTCGAGAGTATCATCTAAAGCGGCCAACAACGATATCGACCTGAGAGACTGCAGCTCATCAGTAACAATAACGAAGACTCAGAGCAAATGGTTCCTAAGAATAAACCATATACAGATGATTCTTCTAATCGCTTTGAGGCTATATCTTTCTCTGGGACTGGTAGCCCTTGCCTTGAGAGTCAGTGGCACGGTTCTCAGTCCTACAACGCTGGCACTTGCACCAATTGATCCTTCTCAACATGGACAGTGCAGGGGAGAGACATCGTTGAAATGGGATCTGAAATACACTGGAGGTCATCCAACAATAATTTCCTATTGGCTTTCTGAGCCGAGCCATGCTACATCGAGCTACCTGCTGCCGTGGGCCAGGAGCTATAGTTGCACTGGCAATATAGACAGACACTTCTGCGCTGTTCTTGAATGTGTCCGTCAAGGAATTTATTGCATAATAACGTAGCCAGATGTCTTTTGGGTGAAGGAGGAAAAGATCGAATCCCGGTAGGGGTTTACTCCATCCTTCACCATACTGCATTGGCTGATAAGGGAATGTTGACCTTGTATCATTCGTGGCTACGTTACGACTTTGCTTAAACACGTCCAATTGCAGTTTGTATACCCTGTTTGATCAAATCGGAAGTTGCTGGCTTTTTTACACTAGACACTCTTTTCTTCTGATACTATTGGGCTACGGGGCTGTGGTTATTCAATTCTATCTCGCATCTCTCAACCCATTACTTCCTCTTATGTAGCCTGATTAATGCTACTTGCCTTCCTTACGGAAGAATCGGGTTAGTACTACGTGCAGTTTGTAGATCTCCTCATTCTTCTCTGACAAGTCTCAACAGACCTCCCCAGCCATGATGTCTACAAACTCTACTCGGTTCGAAATCATATAAACCCCTATGTAACCAAGCCAACCCGTAGAGACCACCCTCATATAGACCTCCCATCCCTTAGCCAGCCCCTTCAGATTATATAACCCTCTCTCACATCCATCATTGTAATCCCCCAATCCAACGCATCTCCTCACTTCCCCCTCTAGAAAGAAGATTCAAAAAAAGCGGAACATCCAAACCGATCCCACTTCCCATTGCCAATCCTGTTCCATTGAAGGATCCACCTCATCCACCCAAAAAACAACCAACATCCAACCCAACAAAAACACTCCCCAAACTAACACCCAACAACTCCGGACCCCCAAACCAACCAATATAGAAAAAAAGCAAAAGAACACGTCCCCCGACCCGGAATCGAACCAGGGATTTTCTGATCACAATAGAATCCATTACAGTCAGACGCCATAACCAACTAGACCATCAGGGGTTGTTGAGGGTTCAGCCGGTCGGTCGGGGTTTATGAGCCGGAGCGAATGACTCATGGTCAGTTCCAAGCATTAAAAAGAGTTTGATTACTATCATGTAGTAGTATCCAGGAAGGGTATTCAAGTTGACTGGTTAAGCTTGATAATGGTAAGGGTGATCATGCACAAGGCATAGTAGGTACTATTTTGTTTGTGCTAGATACGTACCTTATACGGGGGCTGAAGGGTGTGAGTTTGGGTGATATCTAGGAAAGTATGGCCGTATAGCTTCCTGGCTAGAAGATATGATTAGTAGGGTTGGATATTCAATGTTGTGATTATTGCTGCGAGTTCTATATGGAGCGATAGCAGCAGGGTTATGGCCGTGGCAGCCAAAACTTATCACTATATACATAATACGAAGTACTCCGTAGACAGATTAGATTAAGTTAAGCCAAGTCCCTCGGCACTAAAGCATGGCAGACCAAGCATCCTGCAGGGTAATGCATACCAATATACATATCATATTATACTCCGCACTTCGTATACAGTGCGACATTGACGAAACAGGCAAACAGCAAAAAGCAAAAAGAAGTCCCCCGACCCGGAATCGAACCAGGGATTTTCTGATCACAATACGATATTACAGTCAGACGCCATAACCAACTAGACCATCAGGGGTTATTCTTTAGCCGGGCTAGAGTTTTGCCTACATACATTAGGGGTTTCGGTAGCCCATGCCAAGTATACAGAGCCAGAGTTTAGGTTTGATACCCGGATATGGATATCTTCTGTCAGGTCAACACAGAAGATTGGTATAGATAGTAGCCTTGATTAATATGAATCAAAAAGAAAAATAACTAGGTACAATCGATCTGCAAAAACATGTCCCTCGACCCGGAATCGAACCAGGGATTTTCCGGTGACAATGAACCATTACAGCCGGACGCCATAACCAACTAGACCATCAAGGGTTACTATTGTACCGTCTCACGATTGCGTATATATGCCAGATGTTTAGTTCTTGACTGATCCATTTGCTTTTCCTTCATGTACATACATCCAGTTAGCACGTAGACTGTATCAGCCTTATGGGTTAGTCTGCTCTGCGTGTGTCTCGATGGTCTTTAGAGCTCTGGAGCGCTTAGAGAATGATGTTGGAAATGCAGATTTTGTGGGAAGTAAAGATTCTGTAAATCAATGCTTTGTATAGTCCATGACGTTGGCAAGGTCGACGTCTAGCTACTGGGAGTCGAGGCCGATGTGGGCTGCTTAGCGTCCTCAGTTTATTGTAATTGCCTCTGACCTATATATATGGGCCTTGCTTGTTCATGGTATATTTAGGGTTGTATCTACATAGCTATGGAGATGGTCGCCGGCAACCTTCGTGTCTCAATCATGTCTAGAGGATATTGGGAGTGACTTGGTTTAAATGCCTCATATGGGCTGCCAACATAAAGAGTATGAGGGAAACCTACCTTCAGAGACTGCAACTAGCAATACCGGATATACAGTGGGGAAGGGGAAGGGGCGTACTGGAAGCTTATTTCATCAACTGATACGAAGAGTCATACAGATGTGTCATAATGAGGCATATAATTTCAGTAGAATGTTTCGAAACATATTCTAGTAGAGGCTATACTTCATTAGCAGTCTCTAGTCTAATTGGGAATAAGGTACCCTTGACATGAACTCATGTGTCAAGTTGCACAGCCGTTGCCTAATTCCAGGCAAACGCCCTGTTACGAATAATAGAAGCAGTGATTTACATCGGAACCTTGGAAAACGGCAACAGTGCTTGCAACAAGGCTAGCAAGCCACAATCACCTGGATTACTCATTCGGGAAGTAGATGCGCAGCTGACGGCAGATGAGCATATTGTCTAACTCCGTCATGCTCAAGATGGTTGCACCAGGAGCTAAGCGTCAGAGACCGCTTAATCTTGGCTAGATGTGACACCCGAGAATAATGGTCGAACAGAGCCGCGCCATGCAAGGGGCACTTCGGTCTTCGTATCAGAGATAAAAGAATCCCGCCTCTGTACATGTTAGCGGCAGCCTTGCCACCTTGCGCTTACGCTGCATCGAGGTAACAAGCTTGACTAAGAGAAATCCGCATAGTCAGCTGGTTGGTTGCGTGGCGTGGGATGTCAGTAAGATGAAACGAGGCACACCAACGTGTCGATAGCTCGATATCCCGATGGGTTACCTTGCATTAGGCGAGGAACCTTGATTGATGTTGCAGCGCAGCGGCAGACGCCATTCTTAGTGCAATAATGCAGCACTGGTACAACATACCCGGATCGAGGATGCGATTATGCACTCGTTCCTCGGAAGAGCGCAAGAACATCCGTCGAATCAAGCTAGAAAGCTGGAAAGAATCTCACTTTTATGCGAGCTGGCCATCACATGAACCATGGTGCGTGGGATTTATGCCACGGATAGGCCATATAATAAGCTCCTATTGACTGCTTCGTACTGCCTACTTGGTGCTTAGCGCCGAAACTCAGCTCTTGAGTCAACTCATGTTATGTCTTGAGCCAATCCTCTGATTTTCGTGTTTCAAGGCTGATCCACTAGCGAAGAATCCAGAAGATGCGTCGACTGACCGCATCCAAAATGTCCTGATCACTGCATACAGAACGGAGGTGCCGTGTGACCACCATCATTTGCGCCTTTATTCTCGCACGGCCGACAAGTGAGTCCCGCGAGGGATAGGTAGGCCAACAAGGCGGTCCGACCACATTCTTTCTATCGGATGCCATCCATCCCACGCTGACCAGGGGTCTCGGCTCCCGGACTCACTAATGCGAGGCGTGGCTAGCTGCTTCACCCACGCTAGATGAAGGATCACGGCAGCCGGCCAACACGAGCGCCCTAATGGACCCTGCAGAAGCCGAAAGGCGATTTCAAGGAGCAGGGCTTGTAGGATCATTAGGGGTAGGGTGTAATTTGGATCAGCGGGATTACCTCACAGGGTGCAAAGTGCCGGGACGATAGGGGGATTCCGTTGCCATCAAGAATACACGGAGCAGGCACGGGGTGAATCCTTGAATGTCATTGGCCCCCGGAAAACGGAAGAACCGGCCTCATAGGAGGCCCGATGGTCGACAACACTACTGAGATAGGTAGGTAGACATTGTTGCGCCGTACTCCGTACTCGGAAGGGAGAATCGGATATGTCCGCCGGGAAGTAGTTCAAGGTTGGTAATCGGAGCAGCTGTCAACTGCATCACTCATCCGTGACCGAGACACAAGAATGACCCACGTTTCTGGCCGCGCAGCTATCGTCTCTCGTGGCTGGCATACAGCCACGTACCAGAGATCCATTCACGCAAGGGATATGGCAGGTTCAATTACCATGTGGAATCTCTTCTGATACGTCCGTCCACCGTGGGTACGATGCTGACCCAGAAGGGACCATACATTGGTGAGATTAGGTGTCAGGATGGGTGTTGATTAAGGTTCCAGGGAGATGTGGTCGTTATCAGCAAGCAGAAGGTCAGCGTCCCGCAACGTGATCGCTAGACGTCCTCCCACTGGCTGATGGCTGCGTCTGAGCGCCAAGATCCCTCGGACTAAGGTACTAATCTTAGTAGATCGGCTAGGTATCGACATGCGTCCCCCATGTCTGCCGCACCAACATCGGTCCTGGACTCCTGGGTATGTATCTAGATCGGCTGCGGCCGTGGCAACGACCGCCGGCCCGTCCACGTACTTCTGAGGGAATCGGGGTCTGGGCTAGAGCCCCTGTGTCATCTGGAAGGTAGTTGGAACATGATTGGCACCGCTATGGAATTTTGACTTCTAGAAATCTGTCAGCATGCGCATATGCAAGGAGGGGCTGACAAGTCAATGGGAGCGATGCATCCAGCGTATAGACTGTACGAGAGCGAGATTTAACCGTTGACCGTCTGAGGCCCGAGGGAACCCCTCATCTCCATGTCAAATCTTTCCCCACCTCATGATCGTGTAGGACACGGTTACTCCGCAGCGCTACCCGCCAGGTCAGCATCATCTCCGACCTGCTCACTTGGCCTCCTTCCTTGTTGGGGGGAGGTGTCGAGTGCTGCCGTGCATCCCTCGGCACCAGATGGCGTGGAGAGACAACAGCTTAGCCATGCCGGATGCTGCCCGGTCAGCCGGTTGCGTCCGGATGGCGCGTCTGATTGGCGGGGGGAGCGGTAGGGTCCATGATTCTAGAAGGCGGTGACCGTCGATCTAGCGGGATTCTGCCACCACGTGCGCCGTTTATTGGCCAGTGGCAGAAGTTCGCGGCCGGAAGATCCCCGCCTCGAGTGCAGGACTTAAAGTAGACTAGTTTAGTAGAGAGTAATCAATCCATCAGTTGGCTCCGCCGCCACTCGCCCCAAGTGGGCGGGTTTAAAAAAGTCCAGCCTAGATGGAGTCGCGACTAGGGTGGATTAGGAAAGAAACCACGAGATACACTGAGCAAGGAGAACTCGACTGGGGAGTGCGACCATGCCGGGACCCCGAGGGCTGATGCCGTGTAAAGTCTGCAGTGTCACCACAAGTGTAGTTGAGCCGGGTCGATGATGCGACGAAAACGCAAATGCCAACCGGCGCCTGGAAAAAAATTATGCTTTCGAGGCTCGTGGGAGTTTCACCCGCTCCTAGGGTTGCTTGGCCCTGGCCGGTGTTCTGGGTACCAACCGGGTCTGGGCGATGGGGCTGCCTGCCTGCCACTCACCACTGACACGGCAGCCTCGACTTCGGAGGGACAGTGGAACCCGCCACTATGCTGGATCTTCTCCGTAACCAGTCCGGCCTTTGGCTTATCACGTTCCACCATTTCGACATGTGCCTGGGGCGTGCTGGTGGGCTGGTCCTGGTCCGCCTGCGCCCAGAGATTTTCTTTTGCCGTTACCCTCCGGATATAAGTTCGACGGATGGCCGTGTCCAACGTGGCCGGCATCGTGTGTGACGCTTCCATCACGGTCAACTCGAGCTTGCTCCCTCTTCCCCTCCTCCTTCTTTAGGAGTACGCCTCAGGACGTCTTCAGCTCGCTTCTCGCGTCCACCCCTCCGTCGTCAATTGCCCGGACCGTCGAACCTCGAGTCGACTGGTCATCCGACGACGTCAAAATGACCGACTTTGGCCTTCGTGCTCCTCATGGGCCTGACATGTCGGGTACCCATAACCCTCTCGAGGATATGGACATCCACGAGAAGGGTGCCTTCGATGAGCTCATTCGCCCCGATGACAGCTACACGCCCGACGGCACGTATTGGGCGGACCTACCCCTCCTGAAGCGGGTCAAGTTCGTCGGATCCTACGATGCCGCAGAAGCCAAGCGTGAGCTTAGTGAGATCTGGAAGATGACCAAGGAGGATCCTCTGTCCCCGATCTCGTATTATTTCCGAAATATGGTGCTTCCTGGTGCTGGTCTGGGTCTGGAAGGGTACGTACTGCTCTAGTTTGGAGACCTGGGAAACGCGCGTGGCTCACATTGCTTGCTCTAGTTACGTGCTGTTCTCGATTGGAAACATCAAGCCTCTGTTTGAGGCCTCCTTCAAATCATGCTGGGATGAATATCAGACCTGCAACAAGCAGTGGATCAACGCGGTCGACTATCTCGAGATTGTCGGTATCATCATGGGTCAGATCTTGGTCGGAGTTATCGGTGATTGGTATGTTGTGAAATCATCTGCGGTACATTGCGGGCAAGGTTGGCTAATCCAACGTTAGGCTTGGTCGCCGATGGGGTCTCATCCAAGACGCTGCGATCATGTTGCTCGGTTTGGTCATGCTTACTGCTGCATGGGGTGTCACTGAGAACGGCTGGATTATCTGTTATGCTTGGTCCTTGTTCGTCTATGGCATCGGTGTCGGTGGTGAATACCCGATGACTGCCACTAGCGGTATGGAGAACGCTGTCGGCTCTGGAAAGGTCTCGACCAAGGAGGACCGCCTCCACCGTGGTCGCAAGGTCACCAGTGCTTTCCTGATGCAGGGTTGGGGTCAATTCTTCAACCAAGCTATCCTGATCATCCTGTTGCTGATCTTCCACCACGGTAGCGGTAACCCGCCTTACTCCTCGGTGGCTACCCAGTGGACCTACCGTATCTCGTTCGCCATTCCCGCTGTCGGCACCTTGTGGCTGGTGTACTACCGTGCCTACCACATGAAGGCAGCCAGCAAGCAGCTCGCTGCCGCTAAGAAGAAGGCATCTGTTACTGGCTACGATGTCAACTCTTTGAAGCTGACCTTCCGTTATTTCGGCTTCCGCATCATCGCTACGGCGGGTGGTTGGTTTGCCAATGACGTCTTCTTTTACGGCAACAAGCTTTTCAGCTCCGAGTTCATCAAGGTTTTGAGCCCTGGAAGTAATTCCATTATGCCGACTTGGCTCTGGAGTCTGTGCAATATCGGAGTGTCGTTGGCTGGTTACTACTGCGCCTCCTTCTTCGTTGACAACAAGCTTTACGGTCGCAAATGGATGCAGATGATTGGTTTCCTCATGTGCTTCATCCTCTTCGTCATCCCTGCTTTCCACTACGACTATTACGTCCAGCCGGAGAACATCCACGCTTTCCAGGCGATGTACTTCCTGAGTTCCTTCTTCAACCAGTTCGGTCCCAACTCGGTCACTTTCTTGGTGGCTGCGGAGGTGTTCCCAACTCCCATCCGTGCCACGGCTCACGGTCTCTCCGCCGCTTGCGGTAAGAGCGGCGCGCTCCTGGCCTCCGTCCTGTACAACTACATCGACACCCAAACCAAGTTCTATGTTGTCCCTTGGTTTGGTCTTGCCGGCATGCTCCTGACCTTCGTCTTCCTCCCGGATACCACTGGTCTTGATCTCAAGGAGCAGGAACGTCGCTGGCAGTACATTCGCGACGGCCGCGAGGGTGACTACCACGGACCCGCTATCCACGCCAAGCACCTCTCTCTGTGGGAGCGCTTGACGGGTGTCGGCAAGAGCTACAACGCCGAACTCGACTACAAGCAGAAGGTCGAGGAATACCGTGCGGAGTGGGAGGCTGCCATGGCTGCCCGGATCTCCGAGAACGAAAAGGGCGAGGACTTCGTGCAGGATACGGACGACTCCCTCCTCGAGGGCCATGTCCACGCCTACTTCCACCGTACCAGCCCCATGTTCCGCCCGATGGAGCAGACTGCCACCAAGACGGACAATTTTGCCCTTCCTCCGGCTGCGCAAGATTCCTCGACGGAATCTTTTAATGAAAAGTCCGAACTATAAACATGGCGTCTTTTGTGGGTCTTTTTTTTTTTTTCTTGGGAAGCGAGCATGTGTGATTGATTGGATGTGGCATGTCTGTTTTGGATGACGACACGCTTCACTTTTGCATTCTTAGTATATTGTTCTTGTCGAGCGAGAGCTTCTTTCGTCTTGCACTCAATACCCAGGTACATACATGGTACTCGTTAGTATATAGAAGTCGATTAATATTATATACCCAAGTGATGATTGTTGCATGATCTGACCTCCACATTATCTTCTACACCCCCCGGTAATTCACTCCATGGTAACTCTAATCCCCATTAAAAATGCAACGTCCCTTACCTCACCACCCCAAGTCTTCACGCTTCCGGGACTCCCCTCATTCTGCCGGTCAAACCATCCCACCCCTCCCACCTAGCATCCAAACAGGCAGGCGATAAGAAAAGCGGTATCCATCTCAACCCATCATCTGTTTACAACCCCGCCATGACTGCTACTGATTCACATTTGACTACCAATCATTGATTCTCCTTATCATAATCAATTTCCTTGGTACTACACGACAGTCCATTCACCAATTTCTAGCCGAATCAGCCCGCAACAACTCACCACAAAAACAACGCACCCAGTGATCCAGAACCAAAACGAAAGGAGAGGAGGAAAGGAAAGGCAAAGAAAGGAAATATAAGATATAATGCCCCTCTACGCATTCGGCTCCAACGGCTCCGGTCAACTCGGTATCGGTCATATTGAAGATGTGTCCACGCCTACGAAATGTCTCTTCGATGATATCGCACCACCAGCATCGGAGATCACTCGCATTGCGGCAGGTGGGAATCATACTCTGGTGTTATTCTCTGATGGACGGGTCTATGCTACGGGGATGAGTGTGGATGGAAGGTGTGGTGTGGTCCCTGGTGATGGTGATGGTGGTGATGGTGGTGATGATGGTATAGTGATGAGGTTCCGGCAGGTGGTTGTGGATGGGGTGCAGCGGTTTAGGGATGTTTCTGCTACGTGGGAGGCGTCGTTTTTGGTTTCGGGGGAGGGGGAAGGGGAGGGGAGGAGGGTGTTTGTTTTTGGGTCGGGAGGGAAGGGAGAGTTGGGGCTTGGGAAGGAGGTTGCTATTTGTAAGGGCGGTGGTGGTGGTGATGTGGAGCAGATTTGGTTTGGGGACAAGGTGGTGGGGATTGCGAGTGGCATGGGACATACGGTTGTGGTGCTTGAGAATGGGGAAGTGTGTGGGTGGGGAGCGGCCAGGAAAGGGCAGCTGGGGCAGGCGAGGAAGGGGGATAAGGTGGTTTGGGAGCCTGTGAGGATTGGTGAGGTCGGGTTTCGGGCGACGGGGGCGGCGTGTGGGAGGGAGTTCACGGTGGTGGTTGGGGATAGGGAAAAGGGGGAGTTTGTTGTGTTTGGGTCCGCGGATGATAGGTGGGGAGTTTTGGCGGGGAGTGTGATTCCTGCGCCGGTGGGGTGTAGGAGTATAGAGGCTAGTTGGCATGGGATTTATGTACATTGTCAGGATGGGGAGGTTGTCGCCTGGGGGAGAAATGATCGCGGGCAGCTGCCCCCGCGGGAGATGGGGAGGGTAACGGATTTGGCGGTTGGTAGTGAGCATGTGCTTGCGACAATTGATGAGCAGACGGTTGTGGCTTGTGGGTGGGGTGAGCATGGTAACTGTGGACCGGTCACGGATGCTCAGGGTAATGTGAAGGGGATATGCAGCCCAATTCCTCTGCCGGAAGAGGTGTCGAGTGTTGTTGGCATCGGCGCGGGTTGTGCAACTAGCTGGGTGATCACTCGTGACTAAGGATTGTGACTGTAATTGCGCCGGCGGGGACGGGATTCGCCCTGAGGGTGAGTTTCCTGTGCTGGTGTTGTGCTCAGGGAAAGTTTGGCCATTCAGTCGAAGAGACCAAGGCCGTGCAGCTGCGGTTTGTTAGCTCGAGCATCAGATGAGAACGCGCTCAACGTACCTGTGACATGCGCTGAGTAGGGGGGATACCCATCTCATCTTCTTCTTCAGCAGTTGGCTGTGCCATTTTGGGTTCAATATCCCGTAGCCCAGGGCCGATGCTTGTCTGCTGACGCATGTCAGTGAAGAAGCGCCAAAGTGAATGAGTTGTGGCCGTACCTGATCACCGGTTGCGTCCCAACCGAGCTCGTCCTCAGCTTGACCCTCATCCTCCTCATTTGGTACGTCCCATTGTCTATCGTCGTCCGCTGGTACAAACAGGCTGTCGGATTCGATCGATGGTGGAGGCCGCTGAGTTTCTGTGTTTGACTGTGAAGCTCGAGTGGAGGTCCCGGTGAGAGGTCGGATAGACCGACTGCGAGGGGGAGGCATTTGTTTCATCTCCGAAGTCGTACTTCTCTGGCTTATCTGCACGGGTGCAGGAGTTTGCCGTGCAGATAGCTGGACTGGTGCTGCTCGAGAGGAATCGGGGGCATCGTCTCCCGATGATTCGCCTCTGGTCATCAATGTGAATTCGGATCTGATGCCCTCAAAGTCGTATGCGAATTGCAGGGGGCGGCATGGGCGTGTGAACCTGGCGGTAATCATCGTATTTGCTGTCTCTGCATGTGCTATTGCCGCCTTAAAGTCCTTCATGTGGATGGCAACGTGAAGGTGATCTTCAGCCAAATAGTAGTCAAAGTCCCTTTTATCAATGGCGACCGAAGTGTGGATTGGTTGTCGAAGAATTTCTGTACTCAGAATAAGCATAACGTACGCATGTATGATCAGGTCGGTAGCATCACCTTTGCCGTCTGAGCTTTTCATGGTGAAGCTGGTGAAGACCGCCTTGCCATGTTCAGAGTAGATGTCCAGTTGCTCTGCTGAGGGGCCGAAATGGTCCGTTATCTCCTTCAAGTATTTTGGCTCGATACTCCATTCATTTGTTATTTTGGACCTGTCAAATATGGCATGCTGTACATGAACGGGTTCATACATCAGCTTATAAAGTTTAATGACGCCTGAAAATCTGTTAGCAACCGCTATTGATAGTGAGTCTATGTTGGCGGGGGACAGAAGTGTTACCAAGCCCACATATCAATCTGATGACGAGTCTGCACTCAGATTCATCTAGATTTTCCTGGAGTTCAACCTCACAGCGTTCGACAGAGGTGTCTTTGTCACGCCCACTTGATTTCCCTTTGAAAGCCGACAGAAGAGCCTATTGCATATTAGCTTAGGAACAATTTGTCCAATTGGTATGGGTCTCCCCACTTTGATCAACATCTGACAACTGAATTTGTCTGGGCGAGCTGCCCTAGATGAGCTGCCACCCCTTCCTCTGCTGAAGGAATACGTTTCAAAGAAGCTATCTGCCTCAAAAACAAACGCAGAGTATGCCGTCTTGGTCAAATTCAGCACGCTTAGTCGAAGCTTTGATAATTTGTTAGCGCCACCTTATATAATATCCCCTCAGACATATAGACTTGCCAGATCAATCTCAGCTTCAAAAGCTACGTTGTCGTCGAATTTTGCTAGACACGTCAGAGCATCATGTAGCTGGTATATCGCCTTTGGGGCGAGTGAGAACGATAAACTCGCCATATCCGTTCTCTAAAGGAGAAACGGCTCATCAAGCGCCACAGATTGAGCCCTGTTGTCCCCTGATGCTCAAGAGCTTTGGCTGCAACGAGGTTCCAGCCAAGTACTCGAGATTTCTGTTTGTTGGACTATGGGGTCTTTCCAGTCTTGTCACGTCTGACCGCAAACACGACGCGAGCTTACATAAGCGGTACTGTACGGTAGGCGCCTTACTTCCTCCCTCAGGAACACGACTGCGCATCGCTCCAAGAGGCGCTGTGTCTGAAAGTGTGGGAGTATAGGCCGATAAGTATCAATCAACTAACTGTTGTGTTTCTCTTTTGAAAGGTGCGATACTCTGCCGCGAAAATGACCTTCGCGTTAGCCGGTGACGTCCTCTATATCATCTTGGATATCCTGGGCGATGAGAAGGATTACAACAGCCTTTTCCAATGCGCAATCTCCTCGCGGTGCTTTACGGAGCATTCCTTAGCTGTATTATATAAGTGAGTCTGGCTGTATGGGTGCAATGATGTGTGGTGTTGGATGCTGATATCAAGACAGGCTGTGTGATACTTCGCCAGTGAGGGGCGGAGGAACAGAGGACGAGCAGTTCAGGTCCCGGAGAGTGGCCACCACTTGGGGCAGTACCAAGGGCGAACAAGATCCTGCCATACGAAAGTGGGCTTTACTGTGGCGGTCTATTGTCCTGTCTACTTTGGATCAGACCTACCTACCCTACTACAGCTATATTCGCTATCTTGATCTGGATGACTTTGCGGACCTTCTCAGGGACCCCGGGTTCACGGGGGAGGTGAAGGAGTATGTTTCCTCCAGCAGGTATAATGTTGTTCGCTCTGTAACAATTATTAGGGATTTCTTTACTCCGGAGCTCCTAAATTTTGTCTCCCACGACTATCAAGCCAAGGGAAACAAGCGGCTCAGGTCATCGAGGCTTGTTCCTGACAATGATTGGGTCATGGTAACGATTGGCACGGGTCTGTTTCGCCACTTTCAATAAGCCCTTAAGTAGCTATTGATATGCGTCCTTCCCAGTCCTCATCAGCTGACTTCCGAAGCAATCGTCCAGAAAACAATGTCAATACGAGGAATGTCTTGTAACGGTAGTCTCCATCTACGGGCTCCCAGGAACATGATTGGGGAGCTCAGTGATATCTGACTACTCTCTAGTTCGACCGGAAACCCTTTCGGCATGGATCGAAGATTTGCCCTTGCTGCAATCTCTGACCATCTGGTCAGGGGACGCTCTTAGCCAACATGCTGGCGATAAACTTCGCAACCACTGCCCTGCTTTCAAACACCTTACGATATATGGATGGTAGGGCTCTGCTGCCAGGATCTGACATGTAAGGCTTACCTCGTATGATAGGAAGAACAACCCTCCCAGGACCGCAGAAGCAGACTGTGAACAGTTCTTGAACGAATTGCGCCCCAATACGCTAGAGTACTTTGAAATACTCAGTTACTCTCAATTAGGGCCTCGCTCCATTAAAAGCATAGGCTCGCATCTAAATTCTCTAGCAGAGCTGAAGTTGACAAGTCTCACCATCGAGTCGATCGCTGAGCTGCCATCACTAACAGCGGCACCAGCGTTGAATGTGCTGGTACTGACAGACTCAATACCAGCTGCACGGGACGAAAATTTCTACGCTGTCGTCAGGCGAGTTGCTGAATGGATGTGCAGTTGCAGATCATTGAGGCGCTTAGAACTCAGGCGATTCGTCGACGACTCCTTCTTGCTATCGCAGGTTCTAGCCGACGAAGGGATTCATCTAACCACCCTATCCCTAGCTGGATATGCAATGGTGGACGGCCGCGCATTCCACGAAGCTCTCGCCTGCCAGCAAACCTTGCAAAATCTCTATCTTCGCGGTGAAGCGAGTGAGTTTATGCAAGGCAACGAATTACTTGTACAAGCGATTAGCCAGCTCAACAACCTCCGTGAACTGGAACTTAAAGACATATCTGATTGCTTTACCACGGACCATGTGATCGCCATGACACCGTATCTTCCTCACCTTGAGAGGCTCTGGATAAGCGGTGATTTCTTCGATGATGGGGCGCTCAATACGTTCCTGTGTCTGCCAAAGCTCCAAAGTCTTGCGATCCACGCCTTCAGCAGATTTACTGCCGATGGTATACTCGGCTTCATATCACAACTGGGTCCCGGGAATAGAGGCTTCAATCTAACCATCCTAAACGCAGTAGACAGCTCTCTCACCGAGGAAGCCCAAAACGTGATCCGTGACACTCTGAAGGTGAGTCTAGATGGGTCATTCGATTATGGTCTCGCTCAAGGTAGGTTGACCATCGGAACTCACCACAACCAAAGGGCTGACGACCTGCAGAAGAGTATAGCGACACGGATTCAGACGAAATGTACGAGTGAAAGTTGGATAGTAGATTTGGAAGCATTTTTGCACGGGCTAGTGTCCAAAAGCACTGCCATGGTAGGAAATCAAAATGACATTAGTAGTTGCAGATTTTACCCTGATATTAGTCGACGGGCTTTTTGGTGGGAGCTCGATCTAATTTCAATCCAAACATGGAGTAGGTTGTTCTGTAGTTTTTGTACGGAGTACGAAGTACTGCTTACTGAAATCGGCAAACAAACCACTTAACGGAGATTGGCGGAGCGCGTCTCGACCGCGTCCCGCACGCGTTACTCCTTCCGCCGCGCGACGTCCGCCTTTCGGAGTTACAGCAGCCACCAGAACCGTCAGCCCCTTCCTCAAACCACTTCTCTATACCCATTGTGGGAGTCAACTGATCAAACCACAGGCAGACTTTCATGGACACCTGGTTCCTGTGGTAAAAGACCACCAGTGCGCCATGTCTGCTTCCCGCGCGAAATTGGCGGAGCTGCGTGCCCTTCGCGCCGCAGGAAAGAAACGCCTTTCGACATACGAGATTGAGGAACAGGACGACATCTACGAAGAAGTCGATGATGAGGGTTATAAGAAGATCATCCGCAACCGGCTGGATCAGGATGACTTTGTTGTCGATGATAACGGTGAGGGATATGCAGATGACGGTCGCGAGGTTTGGAACGA
Organism: Aspergillus ibericus CBS 121593; assembly: GCF_003184845.1. NCBI lineage: Eukaryota > Fungi > Ascomycota > Eurotiomycetes > Eurotiales > Aspergillaceae > Aspergillus > Aspergillus ibericus. Next base: position 49,969 of record NW_020292128.1, read on the forward strand.
GCGGACCGCAGACTACGGTGACAGTGAAAGCGAGGATGACGGACTGCCTGCCCGGAGCAAGGCTGCGAAGCGGAAGCGCGAGGAGGAAAAGCAAAGGAAAGAAAAGATTAACAATGGCATCTCGAAGTACTTCAGCGGCGGGGCTGCGCCCTCTGCTCCGAAGCCTAAGGTGAGTTGGAAGGTCCTGCGCAGCAGAAGATGGCTCTCTAATATGTTCTCTAGCCGATTGCTACTGCAGAAGACGATGCCTTCATGGCCGATTTGCTCGGAGAAGTCGATACCAACGTGGTCCCGCATCGTGTGCCAACGAGGAACATAATCAAGTCTGAGACTCGGCGCAAAGTTCGCATCTTGTCACCCCCGCTCGCCGACAGGACACGCAGAGAGAAGCCTATCAAGAAGGATGAGAATAGCGATCCGATTTCACCCACCAAGGACCAACCAGAGCCTACTTTGGACGATGATGACGGCCCGCTTCCTGGAATGGATGATGATGACTTCCCGATGAGCGATCCGATGCCATCGTCTCCCATCAGCAAGGCGGTAGAAAGAAAATCTACCACTATATCTGTCAAAGTGGAGGAACCTGATGATGATGACAATGATATAATGGAGGTTGCAGAAGTCACTGGACAGAATGAAGCTAAAGCGACAAGCATCAACATGGCCGGAAGCCGACCCCCACCGAAGCTCAAGCAGGAAAATCGCCCAGCTCTTGCAAGCTCTTCGCCTACAAAGCCATTGCCCGAAGTAGATGCATCTTGGAATGACGTTAGGAGCAAGCTGAATGTCCTCAGCAGCCCAGCGTCGTCGGAAATGCGTAGCTTCGGTAAACTTCGCGCCCAGGATGTTGTCGAGGACGACGGCAGTCTGCGCATGTTCTGGTTGGACTTTACAGAAGTCAACGGCAGCCTTTGCTTATTTGGGAAGGTGAAAAACAAACAGAACGGTTCTTACGCCAGCGCATTCGTCAAAGTTGACAACATTCTACGAAAGCTCTACTTCCTTCCCCGAGAGTATCGGCACAAGAACGGGCGAGAGACAGACGAGGAAGTGGATATGGAGGATGTTTATCAGGAAGTCGATGGCATGATGTCAAGGCTGAAGGTAGGGATGCATAAGATCAAGCCCTGCACCCGAAAATACGCATTCGAATTACCCGGAGTCCCGAAAGAGGCCGAGTACTTGAAACTTCTTTACCCTTATGATAAGTCTGTCTTGCCAATGGACGTCAAGGGTGAGACGTTTTCGCATGTTTTCGGGACAAACACGTCTTTATTCGAGCAGTTTGTCCTCTGGAAAAACATCATGGGCCCTTGTTGGCTGAACATCGAGCAGGCAGATTTCTCTGCTGTCAACAATGCCTCTTGGTGCAAATTTGAATGTCAAGCAACAAAGCCAGCACTCATCTCCCCGGTCCCTGATTCCGAGAATCTGGAAGCACCCCCTCTTACGCTTATGAGTCTGTCCTTCCGGACGCAGCTCAATGTGAAAGAAAATAAACAGGAAATCCTGGTGGCAAGTGCAAGGGTTTATGAAAACGTTTCCCTCACGGACACGACGCCACCCGAGAGACTGCCCTGCAAGACTTTCACGGTCATGCGGCCTGCGGGCTCTTCATATCCAATGCACTTTGAGGCGGAAACACGGAAGCAACGTGGCATGTACATGCTTGAGAAGAGTGAGCAGTTTCTGCTCAGCAAATTTTTGGCACTGTTCGAAAAGATGGATCCGGATGTTCTAATGGGACATCAGCTCCAGGAAGTGGATCTCAGCATCCTGCTCAGCAGATTGAAGGAAAAGAAGACACCAGGCTGGCATCGCCTCGGGCGCTTGAAGCGCGGCGATTGGCCCAAGAATTTCAATAAGGGTGGCGGCTTCTTCGCCGAGCGGCATCTGATCGCAGGAAGACTGATGTGCGATGTTGCCAATGATATGGGCAAGGTAAGTCTTTTTGCCTTCAAGTGAAGGACTGTATGCTGACGATATGGCAGTCTCTGATGATGAAATGTCAATCTTGGAGTCTGACGGAGATGTGTGACCTCTACCTGGGAAAAGGAAATGCCAGACAGGAATTGGATTGCGAAGCAGCATTGAAGACATGGGCCACTACCAAGGATGGCCTCATGAACTTCGTAAATCACTGCGATGCGGATACCTATTTCATCGCTGCATTGGTCCTGCGACTTCAAATGCTACCCTTGACCAAAGTTCTCACGAATATTGCCGGTAACTCATGGGCACGAACACTTAGCGGTACGCGAGCGGAGCGAAACGAGTACATTCTCCTCCACGAGTTCCACCGTAACAAGTATATTTGTCCCGACAAATACGCTTCCAAACTACTGAAAGCAGAAGAGAAGCTGCAGGATGGCGATGATGATGATTCGGCAGACAAAAAGAAGAAGGACAAGTATAAGGGTGGTCTTGTCTTTGAACCCGAGAAAGGTCTTTACGACAAATTCATCCTGGTGATGGACTTTAACAGTTTGTATCCGAGTATCATCCAGGAATACAATATCTGCTTCACGACAGTGGAACGGACAGCAACTGTGAGTCTGTCTAGAGAACTTACTTGGACGCGAGCTGACACGCTACAGGTTGATAACGACAAGGAAGAAAAAGTCCCCGACGTCCCTTCCTCAGATCAGGAGCAGGGTATTCTGCCTAAGCTCATTGCTACCTTAGTTGGCCGTCGACGCGAAGTGAAAAAGTTGATGAAGGACAAACGCGCCACCCCTGAGCAACTAGCTCTGTGGGATACCAAGCAGCTAGCCTTCAAGCTAACCGCCAACTCCATGTACGGATGTTTGGGATACACGCAGAGTCGCTTCTACGCTCGGCCCTTGGCCATGCTCACCACGTTCAAGGGACGTGAGATTCTCAGGAGCACTAAAGAGCTGGCCGAATCCAAGCAGCTTAGAGTTATCTATGGCGATACTGACTCAGTCATGATCAACACCAACATGGACACGATCAGCGATGCTCTCAAGGTCGGTGATGAGTTCAAGAAATCGGTTAACGAGCGTTATCGGCTGCTGGAAATCGACATTGATAATGTGTTCCGTCGTCTTCTTCTTCATGCAAAGAAGAAATATGCCGCTGTCAACATGACTGAAGTAGACGGTAAGTATGTCGATAAGCTCGAAGTCAAGGGATTGGATATGAAGAGACGCGAATATTGCTCGCTGTCCAAAGAAGTCTCCCAGAAACTGTTGAATGAGGTTCTTTCCGGTGAAGACCAAGAGATTGTACTCAACCGAGTCCACGATTACCTGCGTGAGCTAGCAGAAAAGATGCGCGAGTTCTCGGTCCCGGTTCAAAAATACGTCATCTACACGGTATGTCCTGATTAATCGACATTGATCTCGGAGACACACTAACTCCTCGCATAGAAACTCTCCAAGCGACCCGAAGAATACCCCAACAAGGAATCGATGCCCCCAGTACAGGTTGCCTTGCGTGAGCTCGCCCGAGGAAAGTCGGTTCGTCCTAACGATGTGATATCGTACATCGTGACGAACGGTGATGCAGAGACTGCATCTCTCCCACCAGCCAAGCGGTCATATACACTGCAGGACGTGATGAAGCCCGACTCGGGGCTCAAGCCCGATATCGAATTCTACCTCCTCAAGCAGATATTCCCACCTATCGAGCGTCTCTGTGCACCTATTCCTGGTACCGATGCCGTTCGACTAGCTGAGTGCTTAGGGCTTGATGTCCGCAAATACCAGATCAATAGCTCTAGCGGGAGCAACCAGCAGAATGCCGATATCTTCCCGCTGGAATCACAGATTCCGGACTCGGTGCGCTTTGAGAATGCAACACGGCTTACGCTCACCTGTCGGTTCTGCAAGGAGAGATCGATATTTGAAGGACTGGCGCAGTCAACTCACATGTGCACTGCCAATGGTATCGTGTGTCCCAACCAAGCTTGTCAGAAGCCGTTTTCGGTCTTGACAATTGTTGCCCAGCTCGAGGCACAGATCCGAGCTCAGACTTCCAAGTACTACGAGGGCTGGCTTGTCTGTGACGATACGGCATGCGGTAACCGGACCAGACAGATCAGTGTCTATGGACACCGGTGTCTTGGACCCCGGGGCCACGCTGAAGGCTGCCTTGGCCGCATGACATACGAGTACTCGGAAAAACAGATGTACAACCAATTACTCTACTTTGCTGGACTTTGGGATGTGGACAAAGCTCGGAAGGCGGCAGAGAAGGAACCCACTGGGGAAAAGAAGGACAGTGTGGCGGCACTGGTAGAATTCAACCGCACGCGATTTGGAACCATCAAAGGTGTGGTGGACGCGTATCTAAGGAAGTGTGGCCGGCAATGGGTCGAAATGGACAGCCTATTCCGCTTCATGCTGCCATAGGTCCTCGTGAATTCCCGGTTTTGTATATAGGTATATCTGGGCGGTTTGGATTTGGGATTTTGTCCTAGTGTGAATAGCGGGCATTTGCTTTATCTAGATGATGGTATGAGATTAATAAGCATGAATGACATTGTGATTCCTTCAGACGATTCATGGATTGTCCAGGATTGCCTTGTATCGATAAGTGGGATGCTGCTCGATCTCACCGGGCCAGCCCCGCACCCCGCCAATCAAGCACGCAGCTTTCTCTGCCCGGCTCTGGACTCTCCCGCCATTCACCTCGACTCCGCGGCTCGCTCAACCCTTGCCCCAATTTTCTCCAACCTTTTTCTCTCCGAATTGTTTTCTAGGTATCGGTCAGCTTCTGCAGTGACCATCGCCATGTCAGTCGCGCGGGTTCTGGTGATTGCGGGATCTGACAGCTCGGGTGGCGCGTACGTTAGCACGGATCATCACAGCATTGAACCTGTCAAGCTAATGCAGTTCCTTCGGGTCTAGGGGTCTAGAGGCAGATCAGAGGGTTCTAGCTGCACATGGCTGCTATGCGCTCACAGCCACCACGGGACTCACGGCCCAGAATACCCTAGGAGTGCAAGATATTTTCATCATTCCCGCGGAATTTGTGAAAAAGCAGATCAACGCCGGTCTGGAAGATGTAGGTGCAGATGTTGTCAAGTTAGGTATGCCTTTTGTGACCCATCCTGATGGTCCTTTGCGCTCTTTTTCTCTTTCATTTCCTTTGGGACATCCACCTGTAGACTAACTGTGTGCAGGAATGCTCTCTTCTGCGGAGACAATCGACGTCATTGCTGAAGCATTGACTGTTCACCAAATCCCTGCGGTGGTGCTGGATCCGGTAGCCTTGCCCAGTATTGTATGATGATTTATCGAGGGCTTCTATCTCTGACTCCAGGCGAAACAGGTCATGGTATCCACCAGCGGATCACGGCTCCTACCGGAAGCAGCTATCCAAGGTCTACGTACGAAGCTGCTCCCCTTGACGACCATCCTTACCCCGAACATTCCGGAAGCTGTGCTGTTGCTGAAGGACGCCGGCCTAGATGTGTCCGAACCAACGGACCTGCCTGGTATTGTTCAGCTCGCAAAGCAGATCTGTTCCTTGGGACCCAAGGGGGTCCTGCTAAAAGGCGGTCATTTGCCGCTCACTAGCGATAATCGGACCGCGCAAAATACGGACGAAGCCTCCAAGGTCATTGATGTGCTTTACGATGGGCAAGAGGTCACCTTATTCGAGACTGATTATCTGGTGTCGAAGAATACTCATGGCACCGGCTGCTCTCTTGCCTCGGCCATTTCGGCCAATCTAGCCCATGGTAAGGATATAAGACGGGCGGTTCACTGTGCCGTTCGATTCGTTGAGGCAGGCATCAAGACCAGCTTTGATCTTGGAAAGGGCAGTGGGCCGATTAATCACTTTCATTCCTTCTACAGTCTACCTTTTGCTGCGTAAGTGTGATTGTCATCAATAGAAGACGAGGTCACCTTACTAATGGGACAAACAGTGGTCATTTCGTGGAGTATGCTCTAGACCGTCCTGACGTCGAGTCGGCATGGAAGCGTTTTACAGAGCATGAGTTTGTCAAGCGGTTGGGCGACGGCACACTTCCCGAGGAAAGATTCAAGTCGTATCTGGTGCAAGACTACCTTTACCTGGTACGGTATTCAACGATGATATTCCACTTGTGGCCTCTAACAGATCGATGTAGATTCAATTTGCCCGGAGCAATGCACTAGCCTCATATAAAGCAGGAAACATGGAGACCATTGCTGCGGTAGGTATCCCCCAATCCTCTATCAGGCGGCTTCATGCAACTGTGATTAAAGGCTGACATGCAGTATCTCACCACAGTCAGCAAAGATCGTTCTTCACATCCAACGTGAGACTGCGTTGCACCTCGACTACTGTGCCTCCTTCGGGCTGTCCAAGGAGCAGATGGAGAGCACCCCGGAAACTATTGGTGGGTGGCGGCCTCCTGGCTTCTTTGTGCTTTGTAGAATGATTACTGATACTTGGTTCTCCCATGAACAGCGTGCACCGCATACGGCCGGTATATCCTTGATGTAGGACAATCGGAGGATTGGCTCGCATTGCAGGTGGCCCTTGCGCCCTGCTTACTTGGTTACGGAGCCATTGCACAGAGGCTGTACACTGACAAGGACTCCGTCCGTGAGGGCAATCGGTATTGGAAGTGGATCGAGAATTATGTCGCGGAGGACTATACAGAGGCAGTGCGCTTGGGATCCGGTGAGACTAAAATGTCCCCATGACGTAGTAGTGTGGATATCAGCAGCTAACACAGGTTTAGAGCTACTCGAGACCCAGATGAGACGCGTTTCCCCCAGCCGGATGGAGGAATTGATTAAGATTTTCATACGAGCGACAGAGTTGGAGATAAGTTTCTGGGACATGGGCATGGGTGGCAAACACCTCTAGGGGCGAATGTACAGCTTTCGGGCCGGAAAGCAAAGCTAGCAACGCGGGGAAAGGGCCGGTAAACAGTGTACATGGACATAGACTTGCGGAGAAGACGATCATCCATTCAAGACTGGATCGGAGAAGCTGTTGTGCTGGCGTATCGATCTATCTCCCGGCGGCGGCGTGAGGGCGCGGCGCAAGTGCTGGTCGCCTTCCGCCTTAATCAGCGGTGGCGGCGGGGGCCAATGAGAGGGCGGCATTGACGCATTTTCTGCGCTTTCGAGTCGCCATTTCCCCTGCACTAAGCCCAATCGGCCAGTGTTTGCCTCCGCCTCCCGTCGTTTTTTCCTTTTCTTTTCTTCGCTTCCCGCCCGGGGCTTCCTTCTCTTTTTCTTTCTTTCTTCCTCCTCCTTCATCATCATCTCTTTCTCTCTCCTCTTTCCCTTTTATTCCTCTCTTTACTCCCCATCTTTGTCTTTGAAGGTTGTGTTACTCCCTTCACTGCCTTCTCCCGTTACATTCGCTTCACCTGTGTCTGTTTTACGCCTCCGTCTCTCTTCCTAAGTCAATAAAAACAAGTTTTTGTTAATTTCATCATGTCTTCCTACGGCGGCGGCGGCGGCTACCAGCGCGATTCGTATCGGTAAGTTATTTCTTTTCATTTCTGGCTCTGGTCTAGATGGGTTGCTCCCATCAGATTGGCCCTGTCGGTGCACTACAGGGACTGTTACTGTAGTCGCCTCATGCGTGCCTCAGTCTCGGTTGCAGTCGGTCACGCGATGCGGTCAGTCTTCAATCACCAGACTTGCCCTTTGTCTTATACTTCCACACTGGGAATTTTAAGTTGAATTTCATCCAATTTGGCTCGATGCTAACATACTATGTAGCTCCAGAAACGGTGGCGGCGGTGGTGGTTACTCTAACGGCTACTCCAACGGCGGCGGTTACGGTGGTGGTGGTGGTGGTTACGGCGGCGGCGGCGGCTATGGTGGCGGCGGCTATGGTGGCGGCGGTTATGGTGGCAGAGGTGGTGGTGCCGGTGCTGGCGCTGGTGGAGACCGCATGTCCAACCTGGGCGCTGGCTTGAAGAAGCAGGAATGGGGTAAGTGGTGAAGTTACATGGCAGGATATATTAGCGGTTGCTGACATCTTACTGCAGACCTCGATGCTCTTCCCAAGTTCGAGAAGTCTTTCTACAAGGAACACCCCGATGTCGCCAACCGCTCCCAGCGTGAGGTCGACGAGTTCCGTAAGAAGCACGAGATGGCCGTCCAGGGCAAGAACGTCCCTCGCCCCGTCGAGACCTTCGATGAGGCTGGATTCCCCCAATACGTTCTGGGCGAAGTCAAGGCTCAGGGCTTCGATCGTCCCACCGCTATCCAGTCCCAGGGTTGGCCCATGGCCCTCTCTGGTCGCGACGTCGTCGGTATCGCTGAGACTGGTTCCGGAAAGACTTTGACCTACTGTCTCCCGGCCATCGTTCACATCAACGCTCAGCCTCTTCTCGCCCCCGGTGACGGCCCCATCGTCCTTATCCTCGCTCCTACCCGTGAGTTGGCCGTTCAGATCCAGGCCGAAATTTCGAAGTTCGGAAAGTCTTCCCGTATCCGCAACACCTGCGTCTACGGTGGTGTCCCCAAGGGTCCTCAGATTCGTGACTTGAGCCGTGGTGTTGAAGTCTGCATTGCCACTCCCGGTCGTCTGATTGACATGCTGGAGGCTGGCCGTACCAACCTTCGCCGTGTCACATACTTGGTTCTGGATGAGGCTGATCGCATGCTGGACATGGGTTTCGAGCCCCAGATCCGCAAGATCATCTCCCAGATTCGCCCTGACCGTCAGACCTGCATGTGGTCCGCCACCTGGCCTAAGGAGGTCCGCCAGCTTGCGTCGGACTTCCTCAGCGACTACATCCAGGTCAACATCGGTTCGATGGATCTGTCCGCCAACCACCGTATCACTCAGATCGTCGAGGTCGTTTCGGACTTCGAGAAGCGCGATCGCATGATCAAGCACCTCGAGAAGATCATGGAGAACCGTGGCAACAAGTGCCTCATCTTCACCGGCACCAAACGTATCGCCGACGAAATCACTCGCTTCCTCCGCCAGGACGGATGGCCCGCCCTTTGTAAGCTACACACCATGCCCTTAAACCCCAGATCATCTGCTAACATGCACTCCAGCCATTCACGGCGACAAGCAACAGCAAGAGAGAGATTGGGTCTTGAACGAATTCAAGACGGGCAAGAGCCCAATCATGGTGGCTACCGATGTGGCTTCCCGTGGTATTGGTATGATGAAATCGCAATCTCCCCCCTTCCCCTTCCTTTCCCTCCCCTTTCTTTCCTCTGCCGAGGCACCCTCAACCCGTATTGAGGTTGTGTGACAATGGCACGGTGCTTGACTCTCTTCCACCACCTGTTGGTGTGTATGACTCTTCCAGGCTTTGTCGGGTCTCCTGAAATGGTTCTCAAGCCAGGAGGACCTTGGACTCACAGTGCAGTGTAGCAGACGTTTTACATCTTCTGTTCTGATTCACCATCTCTATCTTTGAACTTGACCGGTAGAGGGATGGAAATTCCTCTTCACCGACTCGTTGAAGCTGCATTCCAAGGTTGCTCTAGGACCGCGATTTTTGCCGCCCTCGGACTCGTCCATCACGGATCTTTGATGAAAGTCCGAGAGAGAGAGAGCGATGCATCAAGTCTCACATGACCGAGAAAGGGCTCCTAAGCCACGTTGCTATTTTGACTAATGCTCTGTTTGCTAACGTTAAATGTGTCTGAAGATGTGCGCGACATCACACACGTCCTAAACTATGACTACCCGAATAACTCGGAGGACTATGTTCACCGTATCGGTCGAACTGGTCGTGCCGGTGCTAAGGGTACCGCCATCACCTTCTTCACCACTGACAGTAAGTGCCCGCCTGGTCCTTGACTTCTGGTTGATGCTAACAGCCCTCGGCAGATTCTAAGCAGGCTCGTGACTTGGTCACCATTCTCACTGAGGCCAAGCAGCAGATTGACCCCCGTCTCGCCGAGATGGTCCGCTACAGCGGCGGCGGTGGCCATGGCCACGGTGGTTACGGCCGTTGGGGTGGTCGCGGCGGTGGTCGTGGCCGGGGCAACAACTTCACTGCCTCCAACGCGGCTCCTCTCGGTGGCAACCGTCGCTGGTAAACTGACCACGATGCCCAGTCACTGAGCTTGTATTCCATTGTCACATCGGTAGACCTTTTCCTTTCTCCTGCGCATGACTTACCATTTCTTCGTAACGGTCCGGGCGGCGTTCATCAATATCACGATAGACCATTCGCGTGTTTTTGCTCAGTTTACAACAGGTTCCCCGGCATGGGACGACCTCGAAAGCCATACGATTGCACACTGATATCTCACGGATACACGTTAATTTTGTTCTTTTTGCGTGGTTTTTTTAAAAAGTTATGTGTCACTTGGCTTGTTCCGGAACGGATGGGTCTAGATAGTGTGTAGCTTCAGTTCTTGCATGCCGATAATTGGAGAGAAAATGTACCTATCTGTTTCTGGTTTTGCTGTCGAAGTTATCGCGAAACGAGTTGTTAATTTGACCTATCCATCCTATTCCCCGTAGATCTACATAACTGGTGTTCCCTCGGTCCATGCTTGCATGCCTTCCCCCTTGATGCAGTCAAGTTGCCTACATTAGTGGCTGCATCCCGATACGAGTCTACTGACTAGCTTGACGCAACCCCGATTGTCCAGGCCCGATCTGCAGCGCACACAACGAACAGCAGATGCAACTGCCGGTGGACGTACAAGGCAGCTGCAGCCGCCGCCGCCGCAGTGAAATTGGCAATCGAGCCAGTCTTGGACCGGGTTAGCTGATCGACCAATTAACACAGTAGACATCATCCTCGTGGTGACATGGGGTGGTTAATAGGTGGTTGCTCGCTTGCTTACCTGATCTGTTAATTGATTTAATTAATTCTTTTTGTTGTTTTTGGTAAGTAGATAGATGGAACTCGATGATGTGATCGCCTGAATGAATTGTGAGTACGGAGTACTATCTAGTTGTTTGAAGTTAGGGAGGTAGGTGTTGATAGACACCATGGATATAGGGGGCATAGTGAGATATGTCTTAATTGTGGAGTATATCGTAGTAAAGAAGTTAGACGTTACGGTGTCTTCTGGGCTGAGGTTTTGGTGGGGGGTGGGGGATTGAAGTTAAGGGTGGTGATTGTTGAGTACTTTGTATATATTGTATATAACTTGGGATTATTTTGGAGGTGGGTGTTGATTTGCAACAAGTGATGATTTTTTTTTTCTTTTATGGTCGCGGGGAGAAGACCATTTGTTCTCTTTCCTTTTTCTTAAGTCTTTGTTTGTATCTTTGGTTGGTTTATTTTGATGAGAAGGGTTGTTTAAGTATGGGGCTGGGGGTTCTGGATGTGTGTGGCGTGGTGTATCTATATCATATATTTGGGTATTTTGGGGATTGAAGAGTGGTATTGTAGGCCTGTATGTGGCATTGGGGACTGGAATTGGGTCCTGGGACATGTGTTTGGATTGCTGGGTGCACTGTCTTTGAGCGCTTTACATGTTGAATGGCAAGTGTACATATCACGTAAAGATTGTGTCTGGTGTATGGTAAATTCTTTGCATACTAGCTGGCACCACATGGCGGAGAATATAATAAGCATCATGCTATTTAGGTTTCAACAGCCGTAGTCACATACTGGCTGTAGGGCGCTGCATATGGTTGTCAGAGCAGATCAACTAGACCACGCCTCCAGCTTCTCCAGAACAGCACTGGCCAGTATCTTATGAACGTGACTCGTCATGTGCCCCGAGTTGTACCAGAAATATGTGCTCAGAGGTGTTGGACACCCGTACGCTTTGTAATTCCACGCAATGTCCGGCTGGTCATAGCCTGCGCAGAAATTTGTTGTGTTCACGATGCCGTACTGGCTTGGGTGGTCCAGGATATAGCTGAGCTCACTATGAGCGTCGAACAACATCACGTTGGTGTCTGTGTAGCGTCCGTGGAAAGCTTCTGCGTGCTGCGATAATGCATCGTTGTACCAAGTGATTTGTGTCGCATTGGGGCTGGGATCAGCACTGCCTAGGTTGCCTGGTCTCCGGTCCAGCGGGGGAAGGTTCATGAAGAGATAGGAGCGATATCCCAGAGAGTAGATTGTCTGAACAGAGGAGAAGAGTGTATCCATAAGCTCGTTGTAGAAAGTCGGGAAATCGACGTCGTACTTGGAACTGTCGCCGATGTCGTTGATGCCGATCCAGATGGCCACCAGCGCATGCGATTGATCCACAGTCTGCTTGAGGACGGGCTGTGCGTAGTCGTTGAATTGTTTGACCTGGTTGACGAGCGAGACAGTAAAGTTGTGGTGGAGAGGCGTGCTGTGGTGGGTTAGAGGTCAGTGCAGGATGAGCCATCGCAAGTGCGTACTATTCAACCGAGATGTCTGCCCCTGCAAATGCAAAATCCCATAGCTGTTGTTCGCAGTCAAAGGGCGAGGTAACGCCCTCCACGAGCCCGCAGCCCGTTAGGTATTCTACCCAGTTTGGGCCTCCTTCTGCAGTTGCGGTCTGCATTCAGAGAAGTATATCAGCAACGGGACTGAATAGTAAGACGAGTTATCTGTGATAGTATAGAGGTTGTCCAACCTGGATTTGGACAATCTTGTCAGCAAGGAGAGTCTGTGGATCATATTCAAAATTTTGCAGATCGCCGATGAAACTGTAGTTCTGAAGGCCATGTGTTCCTTGAACGTATGTATACGAGTCACCGAAGGCGATTCTGGTACCCACGTGTCAGTAATGCCCCAAGGAACACCCAGATGCTGTGGAATATGAGCCCAGGCACAAACAGGTATTTCGTAGAGTCCCATTCGAAAGGTCTCTTCTGAAGGATGCCGGAGGGATATGCTGAAACCATCGGAATGGCCACGAGGACCAGAAACGGCCAGGTTACGAACATGATGCAACTTAAGGTCTATTTGTGCTTCGAGAGTTGATGAGGGTGTATGCCAGACATTGTCACATTATTGAATGCGGATTTTATACGCATTGCAGCAGAGTCAGTCTCTCTCATACTGCCCGGTTAACCCCGCAGAAACATTCAGAGTCCGGAGAAATCCTAGCACGGAGTGCTCTTACGGAGGATAATTTTCCACTTGTAACTAGCTGCAGCTCGCTGACAAACAACAACCGGGCAGATCTGAGAGCAACCCCAGATCTGCAACGGGTCTCTGAGGTATCACTTCTGGAGGAGCTTCTCGATGGGCCAATGGACCTGCCCGCGCTCTTGTAGGGATCCGACTGGGAGCCTCGGCTCGTAGATCGACTGGCTGCGGATAGCACCGTCACTGACTCGGAGTGCGTGGGGGCACTGGGAGCTGCCTTGCCGAGCCATCTGGCCATCCAGCTTGCCGACGCCGGCAAACTGCGCATCCAAGAAAGAGGACTCGCTTGAGAGCCGCCCGCCTGTCAGTTGTCTAGATGTTGGCGAACCAAGCCTGCCGATCCGCGCGCAAGGAGGCCAAGATTATCCGGGGTTGGAGGGCCCAGGGGAGGCTCAATCGACTGCGGGGAGTTAGTCCAGCCAAGCGAGATCGTGCGCCTGGAAGCTCCGGTTTGCGGCGACGCGACGCAGAGGCCGTTGACGGACAGGCACGCTTCGGATCGAAAGTGCAGGGCACTCTGTCTGACCCTTTTCCACGGAGAAACCACAGCAATAGATGATGGAGGAACGGAGGGAAATCGCGTTATCTCCCAGACATTGACGGGCAGGTGATTGCCTCCAGCTGAATGCCGCCGAGTACCACCTCACTATCTTACTGTAAGATATCGCGTAATAATGAACCCCGAGTGGGGACTCCGACCTATCCAGTCACCCAGTCTCCAGTCCCCAGTTCTAGGAGGGTGTGTCATCCCAGCCAGACCGTGACTTGTTGGTCAATACGGAATAGATATCTCTTCAGGGAATGGCCTGCCAGACCCCGAGCAGCTGCGAGGAATTAATCATCGGAGATAGCTAGTAGTATATTGAGATAGAGAGATAGAGTGGCCGGTATGTACCTGCCTCCTTGGAGCAGATACTCCTCACAGTACGGAATACGGAGTAGATAGTTAGTCCAAAGACTACCTATCTACCTTGGGGACGCTATGTACTGGAAAGTACCATATTACGTACCTCCAGGGGAAATGGTACTGGTAAGGACACGGTACGGGTGGTCCGCACTAGTTCTCCCCGGTACGACCCAGTTACTAGTGAAGTAATTTAGACGAGCCGGGGCCAATGAGAATTACCGCAGCAAATGCAGGTTTAGGTAGATACCGCTAGCCCCGACGGAGTTAGGCCGATGAAGCGGGAGGTAGGGGTGGGTTCCAGTTCGGGTACGCTAACCACTAAGGTCAGCCAGGAGCAGGACCGTGAGCGGGCTAGGCTTGGGGCTACCTGACTAGTCGGTTAGTCCAATATGCGGAAGTCGGGAATTCCGCACATAGTATCACGGGGGGTCAAGATTGGACAACCCCCGACTAGGTTCCGGTCAGGCCTAACGTAATAAGAATGGCGGCCTTCAAGCCTCATCAGTCACCGGCGTAGAACATGCATGGAACATGTAACCACTTGCCCGTGAGCACAACTGCTCATAGTCCACGAAGAAAAAGCATGGGTTTATCTCTGCAGTAGTGTGCCTGTGAAGGAAGATCTCAAGTCGAGATGGGTACTACTAGATCGTGGCATGTCCGGTCCGGTCCTGGCTCCTGCCAGTTTGCCTACCAATCCTGGATCTTGATTCCGAAGGACCGCGGGCTTGGCGGTCCGCAGAATCAGAACTATGGCATTATCGTATATTAACTGCTTGCTCTCCATGGCATGAATAATAAGACTGACACGTTGTCCGATAAGTGGAATACTACTTCGGAAGAACTCGGGCGCTGATTCGTTCTGCGTCGCTGACCAAGGATGGATCCCCCATTACATAAGGAAACCCTGATAATAAGAGATTATTGTCCGTCAGTAAGGTCGGAGGCGTGTTTCCGGCCGATGTATCGTCGAGTCCCTCTTAAAGAGTCTTAGGAGCAACGGTAGGGTTCCCGTTGCGGCTAGGTCGATTGGTTGACTCATTTGTCCTGGAGCTTGGACCTTATCGTTAGACGGTTAGGGAGAGAGCTCCCTAGTGTAGCCGATGTTAGTACACACCACACAGTAGTACTATGGTAGATGGGGAAGCACCGTCGACACCTGGGACTGTCTGACTCTGATCTTCCGGGTGGGCCAGTCAATGGTGGGCAGGCTCAGACAAGGCAGTCCGACGACCGGACGGAGCACGGAGGACTCCGTTCCTCCTCCCAGATACCCAATTGGTCTGACACCGAAAATTTCATTTAGGATGGACTCGTTAATCGCGCGATATGCCGTGATCTTGCCCATGATGAATCGGCGTGCAGCGACACAAGGTTTTCGCTACCACCGGTCGTCACGGACAATCATCAGGTACGGAGTGGCGTACCGATTTCCGACCTGCGACTAAATTGACCCCATTATCTTAAAGGTGCCTTAGTCTACCGACTTAATCAAAATCCTAAAGCGCGTGAGAAATTGCTGCTCATCTCATTGGCCCATCCGCGCGAATTCCCTGCCATTTGCTTTTGGATTTTGAGTTTGGGGACGGGGCGACGTCGGTCGCTTTCCTGATTTTCGTTTAATTCACTTACAACAAATAACGATATCCATGGCTCCATGGCTCCATCGTGCTCCACCCAACAAAGGACGGAGAGTGAGCCGCAGAGCCGTGGTGGGAATTGATGGCCCTAAGCACTGAAGCAGACAAGCCCGGACGCTCTGCTCCATCGAGTCCATACGGTGTCCCAAGACAGCTCCGCGGTATCGATCCTTTGGGCTCTTCCTAGGCCACTACAGGCAGTTCCTCGGCAAAATAAGGTGAGCTGAGCGATTTCGCAATCTCATCGATGATAATTTAGCGGACAATCGGGTCACTTAACCAGCCTCCGCATATGACCATTAGATAGACATTAGGTATTATCTCTATGGCGCGAGTTTTTCGACGCAGGCCGTTCTCACCACAATGATCGTGGACGCGGATTGGTTACGGAGTACGGAGTACCGTTCCGCAGTTTAGTATTGAGGGCGACTGCGGTTTCATCCTGTTGTACGGAGTAGGCTCAGGGGCACCCAGAAAAAAAAAGAAAAGAAGACGGCAGCGCGTCTCACTGCCTATTATCCTTCCCCCCTCATTATCCCATCTGCCTCTCGGCTAAACTCACACAAACCCGAGCATTGGGTTGCATCTGGCTGTATCTGGTACGGTGCTGGGAGCTGTACAGCCTCGGGTCGCTCGAGAAGGTGCCGCTTACTACTGTCTCAACCATGACCAAAACATTCTAAGACGCGCTCCTGCCAGCTAGCCAGCACGTGGAGCAACCTAGCTGAGATCATACCAAAATAGCTTGGTCACGGACGTGACATCTAACAGCGGAGCTATCCGCATAAGCCAGACTACCAAGCCTAGGAGGCTAGGAGCTAGGAAGCCGTTTATTCTACGAATCAGTGACAATGCCATACATATGCGCATGAATGCATCCACATGCAACGGCAGGAAGGTGAATCAGATACCAGAAGCAGGAGTGTACAGAGGACGGAGTGAACAATCTTCAATTGACCGTGTTAAGGGAAAAGAAAAGGAGAAAAAAAAAGACGCACGCCGACATCATTTCAGCGTCAACAATCGGTAGGCCTACCCCTTTCATGTGCATTGGTAGGGTTCCCCCAATGGGGAACCTCAATAATATATGATGGTTTGGGACTGATCCAGCTCTCCTGTGCTGTCCAGGTGGGCCCTCCGACAATACCGGCTCAATACAACTGCAATACATACGTTCTCCATCCACGGTCATCGACCTCCTCGGAGAGGATATTGTTCCAGAACATATGCATTGTGCACTCATTTTAGGTATACAGCACGGATGCCTAATGAAGGACGTTACAAATCCTAGTACGATAAGGGTGGTTGACCATGGATGGTCATTGCTCAATTGGACTCGGTTTAGGAAGGTCCATCGGCATCGTTATTTATCAGCTTCTCCAAAGCGTAGCTGTGGAGGTGCCCTCCGTACCAGTAATACTCCTCAGAAAAAGTCCCGATCGACGTCTATCTCCAAGTCCCAACCTACTAATGCTAATCGGCCGGCGTCCGAAAAAGTATTAGTTGTGGGAACGCTCTTCCCTAAGTCCCTTGGGCTATCCAGAAGGGCTGGTAGTATTACCCCATACATCCGGGGATGGGAGGCTTGATTCCGCGCCCAGATGACACTTCAATTGTCGCGTTCTAGTGTCCCCGGGCAGAGAGAAGAGGACACAGTCCAGCGGGTTTTGCTGAGAACCTCCATGACTTTTGCAATGAGCCAGTGGATCATTGCTCGAATTGATTCTCACTAATCATATCAAATCCAGCAGAACCAATCATTGCCACCTCCATGGTTCTGCTCCGATTTGATTTGATCTTGTTCGTAGGCATGGTGGGAGGTACGGAATGATACCCCTTGAAACTGATACCAGATATTATTATTGATTCCTGCGATCCACCCGGAACTCATATCGCATGATGGTTGCCTTGTGACCTGCTGATTCTCAACCCTTTGCCAATTTTCATTTTTTATGGTAGAACTACTAGGAGAGCAAGCCTTTCCATCCAGCCAATGTGGTTATCAGGTAGACATCGACGAGGGACCTACTCCGTACTTACGTATACTACCAGTGACCATCGGAGTATGGAAATGAGCGTTTCAACCGAGCCCGTGGATGAGCTGGAATGGTACGGACGGTATCACCAGCCTGAGTGTTTGTCCGATTTGCTCCCTGGTTCATTCACCGGCAGTGGGTGTGTTAGGTTCCGCCTGCGCGGGGTATGACCCAGTCGGAATACCAATCACCCAATGTACATCTGCCCACCCAGGGCTTGCCTGGAGCAGCGTCCTTCCGAGATTGGAGCCTTGCATCTTCTCGCGTCCCCTTCTTCCCTACCTTGCGCCTGGCCTTCCTATCAAGAACTAGTCCACTCTTCTTGCTTATATCTCGTGGAAGGATATGATGGATTTGTAGATGTAATCAACCACAGCAATTAATTATTATTATGGATACTTTGGTTTACTCCGGAGTAGAGCCGGTAACTCGCTTCTGCATGGGCTGTCAGATAGGAGTTGTTTATCACGTCTTCGACGCATTATCATCCTGGGAAATCTACCCAGCATCCAGACAGCGTACCATGGAAATACACTTGCGACTTTCCTGGTAATTTTCGGCAGCCTTACCAAGTCACTTGTATCTCTATATAGTATATGCAGCCATACATGCGACCATATGAATTACGATCTTATTCCTGGTTCATGTCTACAATTTCTAATCCGCAATGGCCAACGTTGCGCGCGCAGGGTTTATTACTATCACTATAGCTTACATTATTCAGAATATCCGACTATCGTTACGTAGGCTGATACCCCTGAATCGAGACCGAGACTGAACAATACGACCCAGGTAAATAGTGACTCAGTAGCAAAAGTACCAACAGCCAGGCGATGCCGCTGTCTGCAAATCCTACGTATGAATGATGGAGTTATCCTTAACTTGCCCCCTCATCAAGCCTGTTAACATCCCTGGTCATACCTACATGGTACATACATTCTCTTAGGTAATGTTGAAGTAGATTTATCTTCTCTTTCTTCAAGATCTAGATGCTTTTTGTCACAGGAATAACATCCTCACTAGCGTTGCCCATCCGCTTAGCCTTGGAGGTGGTTGGCATATCGCCTAATCCGTCCGACGGTCTGATTATTTGTGTATATCGATTGGACTGCGAACCCTCGTGTTCCCCACCGACGCGTTCCTGACTTGCGCAGATAACGACTGGACTGGCTAGACCATATATTGTAGATAGGCGCTTTAAACCGAGTGCATACACCTGACTGATCTGCTCCATTGTACTATATAATTGCGAGTCCAGAGGGGCTACTCTGTACTGGTTGGTGAACGGAAGGGTGGTTATGGGAAAGGGGGATTCCAGTACGGTGTACTCCGTAGTATTTCCTTAGTTCGAGCGTCCTTGGTACGGCGAGAGGAAATCTTCCGATTTGAAGCGACAGAACGGAGTAATATGGAGTCAGAAGCTGTAGTTATCTCAAGTCAACCCTCGACTCCACCAAAGGGCGTGCTTTTGATTGGCGATCTGACGGTCATACTTCGGTTTGTTGCTCTGGTTCCCCCCTGAAGTCGGCCGTACCGCAACAGGTGACCGGCATGTCCTCAGCGGATACGGCTGGTATCGTTGTCGTTCTCCCTTTTCCCACCAGTAGCAGCAGCCAAGACTTCCCTTCCCCCCCTCTCTCTCCCTCCAGTGCCTCCACAACCTAACTCTACTTGACTTTCCGTCGCGATCAAGTACACACACCTTTTCTGGCCGTGCCAGGACCTATCGCCGGCATCGATCGCTGTCCTTTTCCATGGATGTCTTAATATACGGATGCTATTGTTAGCAGCGTAGGATTTATAATACATCTTTGATATTGACTTTACCCGCTTCCATTAAACTCGCGCCACTCTTTCCCCTTTCTCGTCGCTTGGACAGGCCTCTTGTCGAGCCTCCACTACTTACGGACCCTGCACGCGGTCTTCGCTTCCCCCCGACTTACGCTACGCCTACTTTTTCACTAGCCTTGAGTCTCTTCGCAGACCGTTCCAAGCCGTTCCTCGGGCACGCCATCCCTAGCCCATCGTCGTTTGGTCCTAAGGCCTGATTACCTACTCCCGCAGCCGGGACGTTGGCCAACGATCTTGGTTGGTATCCACGGGCGCATACGCTAGGTTCACGACAGTCTCCCTGCGACCAAACTCGACACGCGCACCGTCCGTCCCGAATCGCGGGTAGACTATCCAAGCTCTAAACCCCTATCAAGTAGTATATCAACATCAATCCCCTACTAAGTTTATTTTCAACTTCATCTCGCAACGCTTTGGTTGCAAACTTCACGCCACAACGGAGAAGCGAGGTGGGGTTGACAGGTTGGAAGAGATAGATAGTAGGAGGAGGATAAGAAAACAGAAAAGGGGGTGTCGAATTTCAAAACTTACTTTTTGTTTTCTTTTTTTTTGACCATTTTTTCTTTCTTTCTTCCTTTCTCCCTTTTTATTTACTTATTTTATTTTATATATAAATTATTTTTTATTCTGTACCTCCTTTCAGTTTCGCCACACTACTGGCGGAGTATTCCGCCCCAAGGAGACAGGCCAGAGAAGGGAAAAGAGAGAGCCATGACATGAAAAAAGCACCCCCAGACAAGGAAAGCTTAGCCGGGTTACGAAAGAATAACCACTGTACTCCGGGCGACAGTTTGCGCAACTGAGGGGAAGCGACCAAAGAGAGAACAGCAGAGAAAAGAAACGAGAGCGAGCAAAAAGATAAAAAAAATAACTAATTGAAAGAGAAGGTATTACAACCACCACTCTTTTTGGGCCCTGATAATTCATCGAAAAGGAGTGGGTCCAACTACTTACTGGCAACGGACCCGTCACCACAAAGCGGCAGCACTCCGCTCCAAGGGCGAAAACAAAGGACGAATCAGAATTAATCCTCCGGGCGGCCCCTCCAGTAACCGTAGCGTGACCTTACGAATACCGGCCCCCCCCCTTCATGGTGGTTTCCTATTACCTACATGTTACCACTACAGCCATCCCCCTACTACGGTGCACCACCACGACCGGACACCACCACTTTTTGCCTCCAAGCTCCCTTTTCCCCTACTCCATAGGGAGCGAAAAATTACGGGGCCCACGCGCGCTCCACCGTACACTCGGATCCCACGAGGTGCTGCTCTCTAACCTGCGTTTTTCCTCCTGCCGAAAAGCCTCTTTGCTCGTCCTGTCCGAAGCCTTTTAGGCCGCGTCTTCTGCCCAGGTCTCTCTTTTCCGGGTTGAGTCGAACCATTTTTTCCTCCGTCTCGATTTTAGGGTGATTGTGCTATTGCGTTGCCACCTAGATCGAGGCATCGACCTTAGCGCTATCGCTGATTTGACCTGGTGGAATCTTATTTTATTATTACTCGTTTCTGTTCGTCCTAGCCAAAGAGACTATTTTGGCACTGCCCTGGCTGCTTTCTAAACCCTCACCCACCCCCCCCCTCCCACCCAAAGCTTGCCCGAGCGCAGACAGGACCGTCCCTTTCCATCCTCCCGCGGGTTCCTCGTGCTGTCGTGCTTACCGCCACCTGCAAGGCCATTCTCCGTCACCCTAACAGGCGACTAAGGCAATTAAGCATCACGATCCAGCGCTACATTTCCCCCGAAGACCAAATACCTCGTCTCGGTTTCCCTTTATCTTATTCGTGATACGTTATTTTGGTTCCCTTTTCTGACCATACCGACTCTATTCTGCCTCTCTCTCTTCTCTTTTCCTCCCTCTTCCTCTCTATCTCTCTTGTCAGTGTATTGAAGAGGATCAAAACCATACGCGCCAGCTTACGCGTTGGTTCATTCTTTTATTTTCTTTTCACTTCACTTTCATTCTCTCCCAAGGCCAA
Source organism: Aspergillus ibericus CBS 121593 (assembly GCF_003184845.1). Classification (NCBI taxonomy): domain Eukaryota; kingdom Fungi; phylum Ascomycota; class Eurotiomycetes; order Eurotiales; family Aspergillaceae; genus Aspergillus; species Aspergillus ibericus. The sequence continues at coordinate 71,376 of NW_020292128.1, forward strand.
CACGCCATTTCGGGACGTGCAGCACCTGGTGTGAATCTTGAATACGATTACCTGGTCTGCCACTCCGATTCACTAAATAGTACGTTCCAACAAAAAAAGAAAAAAAAAAAAAACACAACCAAAAAAAAAGGGAACGAGGATACTGGCAAACCCACCTTGGCCACCTTACCAGTCCTGATCCTCCTGCTTTCCGAAGCAATCTTCTTTTTCTTCCCCTCCCATCTATCACTGCGACATCTCTTTACATCCTGTTGACAATCACAAAGCTCATTGTGTTCTCTCGACGCGTCTGTCTAGGCCCGGGAGTTTCTTAGTTTTGGAGGATTGTCAGGGATCACTCAAACCGCTAGCGGCGAAGATTGTATTATATGGACAACCGACCTGCCTCGGAGTACGCGCAGTCAGGTTCGCACTTTCCATATCCACCGTCTGCCGCGACGCATCATTCTGAACTTCCAGCTGCAGACCAGGCTTCTGCTGCTGCCACTGCTCAATACACCCCTCAGCCTGAGGTCCGCCCGACTCCTCAGTACACCCCCCAACCCGAGGTCCGCCCCGCCGCCAACATTTCGTCCTCCAACACACCGCAGTCGGACTACGGTCTGAACCAGCCGCCCGCCGCGCGCTCTCCTGCGTACCCCGAATACCTCGCCCGCCCACCTCAATACCATCACGCCTCCAACACTCAAGCCGGTGGTGCGGCAGGTATGGCTCAAGCAACAAGTCCGTCCATGACCACCCTCAGCGATGGGCAGCACCATGACCATCGCAATCACTCGAACCTGAAGTCTGACGCGACCGTTCCTATAGATCCCTCAATCGCGGCATCCAGCCCCACCTATCCTCCTCCCTACTCCCCCTACCAGCCCCAGGGCCACGACATGGCACAGTATCAAGGCCACCCCCCGCCTCCTCCCCCTCAGATGTATACGCGTCCGGAATGGTCGCATGGGTATGGACAACATCAACACGGTCTGCCTGGACCCTATACCACTCCTGCCACAACGGTTGGTCCCGCCTCCCCTGCTGCGACCGCAGGGCCGCGCCCTGGCCAGGTATGTTTTTGATGATTTTGGCGTCTGTTTCCAAAGGCTGCGCACTTGCGTTGGTTTGTTGTCTCGGACGTCTAGTCAGGGCTGCTGCCAGGCGGCCTTGCGGGACGCGGGAAGCAGCGCACTTTTTCATCTGCTTTATGTCACGGGAATCATAAGCTCATCAGGCGCTTTCTTTAGGTATACTCGTTCGTTCCAATCCCTGGCGCGCAGCAGCACAAGCGGCCCCGCCGTCGGTACGAGGAAATCGAGCGTATGTATAAGTGTGGCTGGAACGGATGTGAAAAGGCGTACGGAACCCTCAACCACCTGAACGCCCACGTCACGATGCAGTCCCATGGCGCCAAGCGCACGCCCGAAGGTAAGCCTGTTGCCCGCCGTTTCGCGTTGAGTCCTGGACCCGCGAGCTTGCATGTGTTGTTTTTGTTGGTCGCGAAACTCTGGATTGGGCTAGTGCGGGTGGCACGCGCTAGTCGTGTTACACTACCTTAGCGCCGCGGATCGCAGTAGCGTGACAAGCCGGTGCGGAGGTTAAGCGTCTCGACGACTAGGTCTGCCTGTCGCGCCTATCCCCCTCCCTCCCTCCCCCCCCCTCTTCCCACCCCACCAGCCATCACCACCCTCCCAACGTTCACTGCGTCGAGGTTGCCTCCCATCATCCCTAACTAATTCGTTTTGCAGAATTCAAAGAGATTCGCAAAGAATGGAAAGCACGCAAGAAGGAGGAAGAGGCCCAGCGCAAGGCGGCGGAGGAGCGCGAGCGCGCTGCCGCTGCTCAGGCTGCTCAGGCCAACCAGGTCGATGCGCCCAACCCTGCTGATCCCGCGCAGGCTGGGCAACCCCCCGCCTACCCTGGTGGTGTTCGTCCTCAGCTCCCTCCGATTGGATATCAGCCCGCCGACGGTCAGGTACCTGGGCAGTATGGAGCTGGGGCTGGTGGTATGGTTTACCAGGGCAATGGGCAGATGGCTTACCCGCCAAACTACCCTCACTCTCCCTATGGACAGACCGGTCAAGTGTATCAGCCACGTAAGTAGTCAGTCCTTTGTTATGTTTGCCTTATCAGGACCGGGTCATGAGGAAGTCTCGAAAGAGACATGAAGAACCAAAAAAAATCAAAAGAAGAACCAAAAGGGATACACGACCACGACACCCGGGTGCAAGAGCGAAAAAAAGGTTAAGGAGGAGGTCTTTAAATCTATTGCTGTAAGGTCTGTAGCTGATCGATGATGGCTTCGCAGAAAACCAATCGACCAGCTACCCGCAATAGATGCCCAGCTTCCCTTACTTTTTTCAGGTTGCATGTTCTAATACAATATCTCCTAATCCCGTATCGCCATCCCCGGATCTAATTCTCTAAGTTCCTCTGCGCACATGATACCATTTTCTGGCCTTGATTGTTCCAGCCAAAAAGAGTGGCCTTGCGACTTACGCTTCTGTCCCAGTTATGTTTTTTTGAATTAGATCGCATGAAAAAAAGGCTAATTGAGGGGGTTCGTTGTTTTTCCTTCCCTGCGCGCGAACACCGGCTATGGGATTACGACTTGGGATGCTTGGTGGGGCCTTCTGCATTGTCTAGCTTTCTTTTCTCCTGTGAATTATGCGGCAACTGTTTCTACTAAGTGCTCCCTCTGTGTTGTATGTGGCTTACCTGCTATGATTCTTGTGACTTTCCTCTTGTGTGATTGTCTTTCACCGTACTCGTGCTCATGTTCGTTTCCTCCCTTTGCTGATGTTTTGACCAAATTATGTTACCCTGGGTTTTTGGTCCCCGAAATTGTGCAATATTTTATCCATGTCCTTTGCACCGCGGACCTGGCATGGTCGCGGACTGGTGGCGGCGGCAGTCTTCGGATTCTGATGCACATGGTTTTCTCTCCCACCGTTGTTGATGTGAGCCGACTGGGTGGCGACGCTATTGTCGATGGCGAACGCCGTATGCCTTGGCTGCAGGTGTGGAGATAGTGGGTAGTTACTCAATTGAAATGACAGTGTTCTACTGCTCTGTGGATACTCTTATGGATTCCGTCTAACGTTCTATTCATTTGGTGGGATTCAAACGGTCGAGGCGAAGGGCGCATAGCTTCATGGGCCTGCATGCTCGAGGGACTATCATGTATTATATCCGGAGAACGTGGTCCATCTGAGTGAAGTATCTGCATGCCGATCGTGCATTAGTGGTCATGGTTCTGCAGGCGCCTCCTTCGGGCGCCTTTCTGTATACCGGCACGCGGTCTGACTGTGGCGAGCTGTCGTTAACTTCAATAGATCTGCAGCACGCCCGGTGGCGATGCCCCAACTCCTATCTAGTAGGGCAACTATTGCAGGAGGGAGCCACTAACAAAGTATGGGGAAAAGAGCCTTCAGGAATTGGGAATGCTGACTACGGAGTACCTCCGTCGGTATGCACCTCGCCATGGTAGTCGATCTGCAGAAAATCTTCCACACCGGGATCGGTAGAATTAAAGTTATCTGCCACGGAAGAGCCATGACGGAAATTAGTGTTTAGCGGTCTTCTGGACAAGATCCGAATGAGTGACAGGGCCGCCAGAGACTTGGTTCTGGTCCAACTAGCGGCTTCCCCGGCAGTTAGTTACTAGTGAGTACTAACTTACCTGTACCTGGCTGTACCTGAACCCTACCACGTACTACGGTTCGTTACTAGTCAGACTCGCTGCTTAGCGGCCGTTTGCGCGACGTCGTTTGCCCTGCGCTGGGATGCCGCAGCTCTTGCCGCCCGCCCCCCCCTTCATGGATGCCTGAGCTCAGGCCCCAAGGATCCGTCCTAGCGGCGTAAGGCTGAGCTACTGTCTGTAGCTAGCTGGCCTAGTCCCCGGCATCGAGCTAGGCATGGATGCGTGCGTTTTTAGTGTTTCGCCTGCATGCCTGAGGTTGGGCTGGTATGGATACAGTAGTGGTACCGGAGTTGGTGCCTGAGGCAGTTATATAGCGGAGCGGAGTTACTTACTAGACGGAGACCTTATCGGCTAAGCCCCATTGGTTCTAGCTGCGATAGATGCGATACGGCGGAGTTTGCGCTTGTTCGGAGATCGACTTGTTTCTTTCCTGTGCCTCTGCTTCTTTCCTTTCTTCAGGGCCGGAGGGATTTTGGGATCTAGACTTATTTGGCTCTGTTTCTTTTTCTGTGTCGGTGTGCATGAAGATCGTGTCCGTCTTCTACCTCCTCCCTCTTCCAAATTTTCCTCGCTGATCCCCGGCCTCCGAGTTTCGACGGGTGACGCCTCTCATGCTGTTCGGCATTCGGTGGCAAACAGTCTGACATACGCCTTCCCTTCCCTCGATTCTCTCTCCTCAAGAAACTGGACTCGACAGCACGGATCGAAGACGGACCTCTCCATATTCAATTTAGATGCTTCGTTGCGGCAATGCCACCGCCCTCCGGCTGGCGGCCGAGAGAAGCCTGGGAGTGAGAAACTCTCTCCGCCCAGCAGGACTCCGAACGATCGAGGACAGACTCTCCGTGCATCGTATTCAGTATGGAGGTGCGTTTACAAGGCAAAAATCCGACCATGTCCATACCACAAAAGATCTCGCCATCCGGTCTGCGAACTCGTCTACCATGGAACCCAGAGATCCGCTCATGGAGGCTGCCAATCCGCTCGACAAAGACACGCCGCAGAAATCCACAACAGAGGATACAAAACAGGAATTCCTGTACAAGTTGGCCTACACGGGAATTACTCACAAAAAGGGGTACGATTACTATGTTCCCTATCAAGTAGTGGATAGGGAGATGAAGTGGTTGAAGGATCCCCGGGGGCTAGCGGATCGAGTCGCGGCAGTGTTGCAAGCTGATAACCCGATTCTCGCCTTGGCGCTTATTCGATGGGCACATCGTAGAGATATCTCGACCGTTGTGGCTTATAATCGCTTGTTGGAGTATTGTCTGCGCATGAAGGCTCCGAAGGCTGCATTTAGGTTTTGGAATGATGTGAGTGCTTCCTCCTCCTCCTCCGCCGTCTCTGTTGTAGTAGACCATATGTAAAGTGTGTGGAGCCGTGGCTGACTTGTTTCGTTTGGATGTAACAGATGAAAAAACGAGGAGTTCCTCCCAATTTGAGGTCTTACACAACTATGTTGGATGGGCTAGCCCAGCCTTTCCCGAACGAGCGAGTCAAGCCGGTGGAAATCGCACTGAAAGTCTACCGGTCTCTGCGAGAATCCAAGTCTGGTGTCGAGCCCAATATCATTCATACCAATGCGATGCTCAAGGTGTGCTGGCACCACGGTGACTTGGATACTCTATGGCTGGTTGCTGGCGAGCTGCCGGAGAATGGCCCGCTGGCTCCGGATACGTATACGTACACTACCATACTACGAGCTATCTCAGATGTCACCCAGTCGCAGATAGCCGCAATGAATCAACGAAATCTCGAACCGATCCTGGAAAGGAGAGCCCAGGGTATCAAAGAGGGCAAACGGATATGGTCCGATGTTATCTATCAATGGAAGAAGGGCCGGCTGGCTCTCGACAGCCATCTGGTTCACTCAATGGCTCAGCTGCTGGAGCGCATTTCGAGTTGTGACCATGACATCTGGGAGGTGTTTGCCTTGTACAATCAAACTACTGGCCTTCCAATTCTTGCCAAGGAGCCCCCAATGGGGAGAAACCAGTCATTCTCGAAGACTAGGCATGAATCTTCTGCCATGAAAGACAAGCGTGTGGAGGAAGATATCCCATTTGTGGACGAGGGCGAGAGACTCTGGGAAGACAAGCCCGAAACTTTAGCGCAAGAGGAAGGGGAAGAAGAAAATTTCGATGGCCTTTTCGACCCTGTTGTTGAGGCCGGTGATTCATCGACGCAACACGCCTCGGAAAAAGGCAAGTCTGCTCCGTCATATCTGCCAGTGAAAAACGTAGAACTGTCGATGATTCTACAAGCTTGCATGACTATGACCCAGGCGTTTGGTGTCGGAAAGAATTACTGGCGGTACCTTACGCAAGAAGAGCACTCGCACAGCGTCATACCTGATGGGCCCTCATATCATCAGTACCTACGCCTTCTGCGGAATTCACGGTCCAGCCGTGATGTTGTCCGGGTGATTCGCGATATGATGGAACCCCAAGGGCTTGCGGATAGAAAGTCCTTTTATATTGCCATGTCCTGCTGTGCTCGTGACCGCAGAAACCCCAATGTTCTTAAGTACGCCAACGAGCTTCTAGACATCATGAGCAAGGCTCTTGTACTGCCTGACGCTCGGGTGTTGAAGCGTTACGTCGATATGGTTCTATGGCTGCAGCAAAACCCGCAATTCCTGATGACGCTCAACGGCCTCAACTCGGGCGAAGGGGCTAACAAAACCGACCTGAGCGCTCTGGGCAACAGACTGAAAGCCAGCTTGCTGACGACTGCAGCGGAAAATCTTCATTGGCATATTTTCAAGCTCGATAAAGCCGTGGACCATAGTCTGCAGCCAGACCAGCGTATGCAAGACCGACTGGCCCAGGCGGCCAAGTCAAGCCCACACGCCGTGATGCTTGGGGAACATGCTCTTATAGCAATAACCGAGATGCGAAGACTACTTGACTTGATCAAGAAGCACTTTTCGAAATATGTCGCCTCCGATACGCTCGCGGAAATCGAGAAGCAAGCTTTGGAGCTGAGAAAATACTCTGGCCAGACGTTGACCAAGACGATGCGGAAGAGCTTAATTGGAGCATCTCCCAGCTTGGCTATCGAATTGAATGCGAAAGGTTCGACGAGTCCCGAGACGAGGGGACCCGAGTCCTTCGAAGATGGTCCTCAGTCGAGTTGATGAACCTGTTTATGTACTATAGCGCTGTATAATAATTCTCTACTATGTACGAGGTCTATACTCCGTATAGAATATGATACCTACTGCACGGGATCTCCTGTTTCAGATGGCGGCCGCGGGGGTTTCCGCCTACCGAATTCAGCCCGGGCGGTGCGTACGTAAGGAATGCCAATGCCACTCTAGCCTCTCCCACGCGGCCTGCTCCTCCAGCTTCTCCAACTCATAACTCACCTCGTGATTCTTTCCGTTTCCATCCTCTGGGTACAGCCGGCCTGTCCAGTAACCTTCTGCATCTCTCGGAGCGGGCAATGCCCTTGTGGTGGTAGTTGATTTACTCCGCGACCAACCCGTACCTGAACTCAACCAGACCAGTTGACCACAACTCTCTGCCAGTCATGGCCAGCGCACACGCACACTATTCCCACGGGGACATCCGGGACGATGAATCAATTCTGGACGACGATGTGATTGAAGCCGATGACGGTGAGCTCCCTCCTGCCTCCATTCTTTCCCTCCCGCTGGCTTGGTCTCCGCCCACTTTCCATGTCTGAACTAACACCGCTCGCGCTATCCCGACAGCCATCGATGCCGATGACCCTCTCAACGATACCTCTGATACAGCCCCCCTGCGAGGGAACATTCAGCCCGAAGCGTCGAGTTCCCGTGGCGCCAATATTACCGGTAATTACCTGACCTCATCGATTCCCGGCGAAGACCGGCGCGCGACCCAGAGCACCATCGATGAAACGGTGTGGGAGACGCTTTCGCGCGACTTGCGGGCGGTCTGGGAGAAGATGCGGCAGGTCTTATGGCCCAAGTACTTGATCGGTGGGATGCTGCAGCGGGGAGGAGGCGGCATTGGAGCGGCGGAGCGGGGAGAGGCCACAGGTTTCGGGGGTGGTTTGAGGAACATGGTAGGACGCTGGCCGGATGCCGATGTTGTGCTACAGGGTGGTATGAGTGAGGGTCTACGTGACTGGGATCTTTGGTGAGTTTCTCGGATGCTGGCTGGTGGCTACGGGGATGCGCCTGGGCTTGAGGGGGGAGTGCTAATGACGATATGTCCATATTTAGGGGCCCGCTGATTTTCTGTCTCCTCCTGAGTATGTTCCTGTCAATGCGCGCCAAGGGCGACCAGGCGTCGCTGGTTTTCTCGGGTGTCTTCACGATCGTGTGGATTGGCGAAGCGGTGGTGACGCTGCAGATCAAGCTGCTTGGCGGAAATATGTATGTGCTAGGTGGCTCCTGATTGGTTGTTCGATTGCTGATGCTGGATCTAGCTCCTTCTTCCAGTCTGTTTGTATTATCGGGTATACCCTGTTCCCTCTGGTCATCGCGTCGGTTCTGAGTGCCTTTGGACTCCCGACCATTGCGCGGATACCGGTGTATCTCGTGCTGATTGCGTGGTCGATGGCGGCGGGGGTGAGTATTCTGGGGGGCTCGGGCGTGCTGCGGAACCGGGTGGGCATTGCAGTGTATCCACTGTTTGTGTTTTATGTCGCGATCGGGTGTCTCTGCTTCATCAGTTAGGAACGGACCGGGACATATCGGAGGGTGTGGTGGAAGGCAAGACTCGAGGGGTGGCGGGGATGTTGGTGTTGGCGTGGCTTTCGTGTCGTATTGACTCCGAATGATTTTCCTTCTGTGTTTGTATGTTGTGCGATAGAGAACTGGCCCTGCTATGCTATCCAATGGGTCCTGCACAAGTCGTAGCTTGTAGGAGAAGAGCGAGAAGAGGGGAAAAGCGAGCGGTGACGGGGCGACCACCAAACCAAACCGAGCCCGTTCCGCCCGAGCGACAACAAAGCACTCCGTCACCCGCTTTCGTTCGCTCGTCTCGTCCAACGCTCGTCCGACGAACTTCCCCCCCCTCCTCGGACCTCCTTCTACTCTACCTTCTTTGCCTTGCGAACTCTGGGCCCTTCATCTACCGACCTCGTTGCAGTCGCCCTCCGACTTGCTGACCATCTGGCTCCTCCGTCCACCAGCTCGGACCCGACCAGACTTGACCTTCCCCTCAGCCTCAGCGCTTTGCTATCCGTGCAGCTCCCGCCAACTCACCTCCCACTGCATGCTCTAGATACGATATATCTTTCTGTGCGTAACTCCACCCCTTTGGATTTTCCAAGCTTCTTGAACGCCATTTTTCGTTCGAGCACACGTCGCACCACCCATCCCACCTACCTGCAGATAGGTTTCAACCTCGCATTGCGTACGCACCGGTGGGAGACTTGTCTCATGTATCGGCTGTCACTGTTATCAGACCTCTGCTTACCTGCAAGTGTACCAATGGACTAACATCTTCTTTTTGCCGTATGTTGCAGAATTCTATCGTCTACGTTCGGCCCCGTCTAGATCGCATGCTTAAGCGTGAAGCTTGATTTTTACAATTTTGTATCTTGGCGCGGGAATAATTCTTGAGGTTGTGGTTCGACTATAAGAAGTCTTCGTCATGGCTGCGGATGATAATCAGCGGAATGGGGGAGTGGAAGATGAGATTAAGGATAGGAAGGAGATGTTGGAGAGGCAAGGTATGTGCATGTTTGTTTTATCAATTGCGGTGGACTTTCACTTGTTGTTGGAGAGAGTTTGGTTATGCGGTGCGGTGCGGTGCGGTGCGATGACTGACTGACATTTGGGTATGGTAGCTGCGGAAGATTCGCAAGCCTCTGATAATGATGGTGGCGAGCGCCCCGTCCGGAATAAGTTAAAGCAGACGTCTATTACCTCGGCGCCTAAGGTTACTACGGAAGATGATAATATGTCGATTGGGAATACGCATGAAGGGGATTCCAGCCGGGCGAGCAGTAGGGGTAGGAAGCGGTCGTTTGATGAGGATCCGCCGGAGATCAATGAAGATGAATCCGGGCATAGACGCAAGCGGTCGCGTGACTCAAACACCGAGGAGGAGAATACGGGTGATGATAAAAAGGAAGAGAAGGTGGAGGAGCTATCGCGCAAGATTCTGAGTCCGAAGAAGAAAAGGAGTAGGGACCAGTTGGATAAGGATGAACCGAAGGTTGCGGCTGCCGGGGAGAAGTTGGCTCAGGTTACTGCGGAGGAGGCGTCGACAGAGAAGTCGGGTGTGGAGGGACAGCCTGAGAAGAAGAGACATACGGATGATTCAAGAGAAAAGGAGACGGTAAGTGCTGTGCGTGGTCTTGGGAGGTACAAGCTGATGCGCTTCGGCAGGCTCCGATTACCAGTGCGTTTGCGAATACGTCGTCTGTCTCACCGTTCGGTGCGATGGGTGCTGCGAAGTCGAAGGAAGAGGAATCACCGAAGCCGAATGCAGCCACGTCGTCATCTGCCTTTGCTGCGTCAAGTCTGGCCGCGTTTGCCAGCTCGGAACAATCGCCCTTTGGCTCTCTGGGTAGTTCAACTCCCTCCATCTTCAAGTCTCCAGCCTCGACGGACTCCCCTCAACCGGCCGCGACCGGATTTGCTGCTGCAGCTGGCTCATCGGGATTCGCTGCCCTGGGCTCTGGTTTCTCGGGATTCAGTGGTGGTTTTGGATCTGCCAAACCCGCCGGCGGCCTCACGAGCTTTGCCTCCCCTGCTGGACCTGGTATTCTGGGCTCTTCCAAGTCCTCTGGTTTCGGCGCCCCTGATGATGAGGAGGACAAGGAGGAGGAGGACGAAGAGGCAGGCGCAACCGGACCAGGCGAGTTCGAGCAAGATAAGACGGATGAGAGATTCTTCGAACGGCCGAGTAAGTGACCTGTTATGTCCCCGCCATTGTTGGGTGTGCTAACCCTGGGGGTAGTCGAGACCGGCGAGGAGAATGAGAAAACATACTTCTCATGCAAGGCGAAGCTGTTCCAGTTCACCGATAGAGAGTGGAAAGAGCGCGGCATCGGGACCTTCAAGGTCAATGTACGCGTCACCGATGGTGTGGAAGACAAGAAGGCGGCTCGGATGATCATGCGCGCAGACGGTGTGCTGCGCGTGATGTTGAACACACCCATCTTCAAGGGCATGACGGTAGGCGACGGGCAGGGCAAGGAGCCCAAGTCGAAGCAGATTCACCTGGCCAGCCTGGAGAACGACCGGTCCATTCCCATCCTACTTCGGGTAAGCCCCCCTTCGCCACTTTGGAAGCATAACTGACCAGCGTAGACGGGAAGCGAGGATCTCGCCAAGGAGCTGTACCGCGTGGTGCGCGAACTCCAGGAACACCAGTAAGGATTGGATACTCGCAAACGCACATCACAAAAGCGCCAGTAATTAGTCAATGCGACGTCTACATAGCACCTGAACCGAGAGGGTTGGCATTTTGCATTTGGGCCGAGGAGTCAGATAACTGGAGGTTGGAGCCGCGCGCATTGCTGGATTAATTGATTGACTGCTTTCTTTATAATATTTCCTTTCTATCTCTATGAGTATACACCCACCGTCATCACCTTCGTTGGCATCTCATTTCCTTCGTGTATGTTTGTTCCCTTTTGGTTAGTGGATCCGACAATTACATAGGACTTATGCTACATGGCTACTGAATGTATCGTGCAGTATGACATATTGATACTAAAAACATGACCCACACCAGCTCAATCTCAAAATGATACATAGGTAGTAGATATATGGTCCAGTCCTGTCCTGATATAGTCTAGCTTCGCATAGCTTGGCCTGTTTGATCGACACGCATGTCAGAACTCAGAACTTAACTCCTGCTTACTTACTTACATACATACGTACATACATACATACCGTAGTACCTATCAAGTAATAAGTTAATCTTATCAATTCAGACATATGTCCATTGATTAGGTGGGTATGTTGATCATGCAGGTAATACATAGATACACTTGTACTAGCTCTGTACTATTCGGTTAGTTGGACACTGAGAGTTGATGGATGCATATGATACATAAGATTCATATTTCGTATTTGGGGTTGCTATCATCGCGTGTTTGGATAGGTAGTATTTATTTTATAGGGTTTTATCTGATTTCTTACTGGTTAGAGTGGGTGGTACTACTACTGGCTTGGTGTCCGGGTGGGGGTCAGATCTGGTTGGGTAGATCTTCGATTTGGATGTTAAAGATGGTTTCCTTCTTTAGGACTTGATCATGTTAACTATTCCATTGGGGGAGGGAGGTCATAGAGATTAATTAGTCGTGTGGGAATGAAAAGCAGGCAGAACGAAGGTACAGTACCATTCTTGATGGGAAAAGATGTATAGAATGGAAAGAATGGAAGTCGTCTGAGATTTAGCTATAGTAGCCCGACCAGCACAAACAATGAGAATGACAGTGTCGATGAGAAGGTATAAAGCGTAAGGTATAAGAAGCAAAGAATACATGTATATCTACGAGGCTAGCTAATCATAAGCGAATAAAGCAAAGGGTGATTACTGTGTCTTCAGCAACCATGCCACCGCACCGATCATTAACGCGGCTAAGATGGCGGTCAGAATCCATGCGCCCGCTCGATCCCCCGTCTCGATGGGGTCCGAGGCTGACGGGTCCTTCTCATCATCGCTCGTGTCAATATGGTGTTCCGATGCGTCAGGATTTTCAGAGATGGTCTGCGGGGACTGTGAGGACAGTAACATCAGGTTGGACGTGATGCCGCCCAGCGCGCTCATCTGTACTTCCAGTCCTAATGACCCGTCCCAGGAGTCTTGGTACCAGCGGACACCGCAGAGGTTACTCATCCCGTCTGCTGTGCCGGAGCATTGCTTGGAGATGGCGGAGGCGGAGCCCTGCAGTTTGGGCACGATGCGGTCGCTGGTGGAGGGGACGAGTAGCGCCGTGAAGGCAAGCCACATGGCGACGTACCCCTTAAAGCAGAGCTGGTTGCGGTCACAAGAGAGAATGGGCTCGCAGGCGACTTCGGACAGGACTGTGCCGTTGAGGTAGGCAGCCGGGAAGAAGCGGGTGAACGTGGAGTCGAGCAGGTTGTTAACTCGGTTGAGCCATATGGCGGAGCCGTTTGTCTGAGCCTTTATTAGTATGATACTGTGTAATGCGCGGATTGGAGGCTTACGTGGTTATACATGAATGCCGCTCCAACCAGATACGTCCCGTAGTTATAGGTCCATTGGTTATTCCCCGCGTCTTTGCAGTTGGCTTCGTTAGACGTGCTGTCGGCGATATTCCACGTGCTTGTGTTGGTATTGAGGAGCGGCGTCGTCGCAGACCAGTCCCAGATCTTCTCAGCCCATTCAGCGTAGGTCTCGTTCTTGGTGAAGCGGGCCAGCCGCGCCGAGAGCTCGAACAGCCCGCCGTTCGAGATGGCATTCTTCATCGTGTACCCAGCTTGGTAGGGCCATATCTGCCAGCGCATGCCGCCATTGCACGCGGTTTCGTCCCACCGGTTGACCTGCATATTGAAGACGGCACGCGCAAGGGATGTCCATGACGGTTTGCCGGAGACCTCAGGGAAGCCGGCTTCGGAGGCGGTGATGGCGGCGAGTCCCCAGAACATTTGGTCATCATTACCCTGGACGTGTGAGTGGGGTTTAGCTGTATTAGGACGAGAGGGTACTCACCAGCCACTGACTGTAGTTGGCGGAGAAAAAGTCATAGTTCTCGCCAGCCTGGAACATCAGGTCGTGCTGGACGACGGAGTTATAGTCCTCCACTCCCGAGGCCTGCCAGAACTGGATGAGGGTCATGAACATGCTCCCCGCGACATACCAGGTGTCTGTGAGTTTTCCGGGAATGCCTTCGGTTTGATTCTGTTTGTAGAAGACCATCAAAGGTTCGGCGATGGCCTTGCCGGCGCTGGTGAGGGAGTCTGGCGGACATGCTGGTGAGAAGCAATCCAGGAGCGGTGGAAATGGGTGGAGAATGACATACCAGCATCGCCAATTTGGACATTGAGATCAGAGTAGGCCCGTTGACTGTGCAACAAGAGCAGCAGCAGGGCGCCGATGTGCTGGAGGCGGCGCATGATGGTGATGGTCTGTGGATGGCTACCACTTAGGCGGGAAGTTGCAGCCAGAGACCGACCGACCGCAGATAGACTGACGGACTGGCCGGATCGAAGGACAGCAGGCAGCCATGATGCGATAATGCCGTGGAATTTTTCAGGGGGTCGGACTGAGACGCCAAGGGCCTTGCCTCCCTTGGCACGCTCGGCCAAGAACCTTTCTTCTTGTTGTTTGGGGCGGAGGGGCCGGAGCCAGCAGTCAGGCGCTGGGCAGACTATATTTGGATCAGAGAGAGGCCAAGTGTGGACAGTCAGCAGCGAGGCACAAAGAAGGCCGGGTTGCAGATGGGAGGATTGTGAAGAACCAGCAGGATCCAGGGTCTGCGGGCAGGAGGACCCTTCCCCGGATTAAGAGGCAGCTATGATCTCCGCTAGCCAGCCCTAAGCCACTCTACCCGTCAACCGTCCCCGGCGTGAAACACGCCTTTCCTGACAATTGATCAGAGCGCTGCAAGGAGATGGCCCGCTATAATTAGAACACTCCGATTTCCAATTCTGAGGTCACCAACGTCCGAAGCGGATACTCGGTGCCACTTTCCAACTTGCATCTCTTGGATATAACAACGTCAACCCAATATCTGATCGGAGAATAATCCCACCCCGCAAAAACACCCCTGGAAAAAAAAAGAGATGTCGACCGAAACGCGGTTCGAACGCGCAACCTTCTGTGCCGAAAACAGATGCGCTACCATTGCGCCATCCGGCCATTTGACTGGTTGACTAAGACCCACCTGTGCTGTTGTTTGCCTTACTGGATCCGCTGTTTGATTGCTCTAGGTCATTCTTACTGGTTGAGGCTTTGAGTAGGCCCCCCACACCTCAGTCACTCAGTTGTTTGCCAAATTTGGTCGGTGGGTGTTCGTTCCCCTTGCGGTAATATTGCGCACGTGACAGCGCGTTTTGCCTCAGGGCCGAATGGCGCCCTCGACTCCATCCATACCGCGAATGCGAACCCTTCATAATGGGGTACCAATATGCCCGGCTCAAGAGCACAGGCAGGCCCCGCAAATGCTCCGTCGGGCAGGAAGCGAGCCAACACTGAGCCAGTGTCCGAGGATCCTGCCATATCCAACGACAGCGCGTCGACAGACCCGCCGCAGCCGAGCACAAGGAAACGCCGCAAATCTCTGAAACTTCTGGCAGAAACGTCAGAGACGGACGGAACCAATGGCGATTCCACGGCGAAGATATCTAAAGGCAAACAAAAACCGGCTCAACTGAAGCGCACCCCGTCCGCACCATGGCCGGAGGCGCTCAAAAAACTGTCCCGGACCCACAGAGCCTTGAACCTCGTGTACACGTTCTGTTGCACGCGCAAGCACTTCGCAACTACGTTTGATAACATCAAAAATGCCGTACAGGCCCAGATGCAGGGCCAGGAGTTGACCGTCGAGGATGTCGCGCGGGTCAAGGTGCTCGTGCCGCGGGCCGTGCGCTTTGAATACGTGGATGAGGCAAAGTTGGAGGTCATGACTGTGGGGGAGAAGGAGGCAAAGCAGCTGGGCTACGGGAGGGATATGCTGGGTGATGGGAGAGACTCAGAAACGAAGACTCTTCTATTTGAGCTAATAGATGGGGATTTGAAGAGGGAGGTGAAGCACCCACAGACCGGGGAACCCACAAAGCCCGTGCGAAAGATGAAGAATGAGGATTTGAAGATGCCGGTGTACAGTCAGAAGCAGATGCTAGGACTCATTGGGAAGCGGAACAAGAAGTTCACTGATGCGATTGATACCTTCCTGGTACAGTGTGAAGATGAAGGGGTGGATCCAGTTGAGAAACTGGAGAAGGCCAAGGAAGCGTGGATTCCTGTGCCTCCAGATATGGACACGGGTGTCGCTGTGTCTTCTGCTCCGCCGCAGCAAATCCCCAAAGAGCGCAAGTCAATGTCAGAGATCGTGGATGATATTCGCGAGATGGATTGGTATACGGCGCAGATTGTTCCAGAGGGACATAGGGTCTTTGAAGCGCAGCCTGCCGTTTATGGGGAGCTCGCGTTCCAGCTTTCACAGAATCTAGTCAACGCCTTGTATAACACCAAGGGCATCACGCAGTTCTATGCACACCAGGCAGAAGCGATCAACCGTCTATATGAAGGACATAACGTCATCGTTTCTACCTCGACTAGCTCCGGAAAGTCGCTCATCTACCAGGTGCCCATGCTGCACGAACTCGAAAAAGACACGGCCAGCCGCGGCCTGTACATCTTTCCTACCAAGGCCCTGGCACAGGATCAGCGCCGCAGCATGCAGGAGCTGCTTCAGTTCCTTGACGGCTTGCAGGGCACAATGGTCGAGACCTTTGACGGAGACACCCCGATGCCAAACCGGAATGTCATCCGCGACGAAGCCCGCATCATCTTCACCAACCCGGACATGCTGCACATCACTATCCTTCCGCAGGAGGGCTCCTGGCGCACGTTTCTCCAAAATCTCAAGTTTGTCGTGGTCGACGAGCTACACGTCTACAACGGCCTCTTCGGAACCCACGTCGCGCTCATCATGCGACGCCTGCGCCGGATTTGCGCAGCCGTAGGGAACCAGCACGTTCAGTTCATCTCCTGCTCGGCCACCGTGGCCAACCCCGAGCAGCACATGCAGGCGGTGTTCGGCGTCGAGGACGTCAAACTGATCGACTTCGACGGGTCCCCATCAGGTCGGAAGGAATTCATCTGCTGGAACACGCCCTTCAAAGACCCCAACGACCCGACATCCGGGCGCGCAGACAGCGTCGCTGAAACAGCCCGACTCTTCTGCCAACTCATCCTCCGTGGTGCGCGCGTCATCGCCTTCTGCCGCATCCGCAAAATGTGCGAAGTGCTCCTGCAGGCCGTCCGGACCGAATTCCAAACCCTCGACCGACTCGAGATTGGCAAGCTCGTCATGGGTTACCGCGGCGGATACAGTCCCCAAGACCGCCGGACCATCGAGAAAGACATGTTCGAAGGTCGGCTGATGGGCATCGTGGCCACCAACGCTCTCGAACTCGGCGTCGACATCGGCTCCCTCGACGCCGTCATCACCCTCGGTTTCCCATACTCAATCTCCAACCTGCGCCAGCAGAGTGGCCGCGCCGGGCGTCGAAACAAAGACTCGCTCTCCATCCTCGTGGGCGACCGCTATCCAACCGACCAGCACTACATGCGCAACCCAGAGGAACTCTTCAGCAAACCCAACGGCGAGCTGCAGATCGACCTCACCAACGACCTCATCCTCGAAGGTCACCTCCAATGCGCCGCCTTCGAAATGCCTCTCAACCCCTCCACCGACACTCTCTACTTTGGCCCTCTCCTCCCCTCTCTCATCTCCAGCCGCCTCACCCGCGACCCGCTGGGCTTCTACCACTGCCACTCGCGCTTCCTCCCTCATCCCTCCCGCAGCGTCTGCATCCGCGACACCGAAGACCAGCACTTCGCCGTCATCGATACGACCAACGCCCGCAATGTTGTCCTCGAAGAAGTCGAAGCCTCCCGCGCCTTCTTCACCATCTACGAAGGCGGCATCTTCCTACACCAAGGCCAAACCTACCTTGTCCAAGAACTCAACCCCACCCGGCATTTCGCGCGGGTCACTCGAGTGCATGTTGACTGGCACACTCAGCAACGCGACTACACGGACATCGACCCGATCGAAACGACGCTCATCCGCCCGATCCGCCCCTCCTTTCCTCACCGGGCCTTCTTCGGCACGATCCGCATCCACGCCGTCGTCTACGGGTTCTTCAAAGTAGACAAACGCGGCCGCATCCTCGACGCGGTCCCAGTCGACAACAACCCACCCATCGACATCCTCACCAAAGGCGCCTGGCTCGACATTCCCCAAAATGCCCTTTCCATCCTACAATCGCACAATCTCAACATCGCGGCGGCCATCCACGCCGCTTCCCACGCCATCCTCTCCCTCCTCCCCACCACCATCATCTCATCCCCAGGCGACGTCCGTACCGAATGCAAAGTCGCCAAAAAGGAACTCGGCCGGACGCTCAAACAAGCCTCCTCCCACAATCAATCCCTGGACCCTCTCGAATTGAAAAAGCTCCAACCCCCTGCCCGCCAACGCCCCGCCCGCTTAACCTTCTACGACGCCAAAGGCGGAGCCTGCGGCAGCGGCATCGCCGCCAAAGCCTTCGAATTCATCGATGTATTGCTAGAGCGGGCCGTGAAACGGATCGAGAGTTGCTCATGTGTCGGCTCTAGGGGCTGTTTGGAATGTGTGTGCGATGAACGATGTAAGGAGATGAATGAGGTGATGAGCAAGGCTGGGGCGGGGGTGGTGTTGAGGTGTCTGCTGGGGTGGGAGGTTGATGTCGACAGTTTGCCTTGGGGCGAGGAAGTGGAAGTTCATGCGATGGATGGCGAGTTAATGGGCGGGTTGGAGACTGTTGTTCCTGCTGTGGAGGTGCCGATGTCTAGGTCTGGGGATGGAGATGTGGATGGAGGTGGTTTTAGAGTCTAGTATACTACATTCTACGGAGTGCAGGATGAGTATGCCCGGAGGTCACGGCTATAGAATTAAGAGAAACGGAGTCGAGAGGAGGAGGAAGGGGAGGAGGAAGAGGAATGAGGGAGGCAAAAGAGGGGGGGGGGTTTATACTCGCGGGTGTTCCTCGATTAGGAAGGAGGTAGCTACTACGGGCAGCTGCCAGAACGCCAGCACGTCTCCTGCAGCCATCTCCAACCCCACACCCATTTCTAGTCCCAATCCCACTACAGCAGCCCAGCCCAGGGACATCTATCACTACGGAGTACCGCGAAGAAAAACACCGATGCGAGCCAGCGAATTCAACTCGTTCTACGGCCGCGAAATAGGAATCAAGAACTACCATTGAAACACGAAGAGCTTAGGAGAGAAAATAAGAAGGTTACGAGGTGAGCGATTCTAAGGGCAAGGTGAAGCACTCCACGAAGAACGCATGAGGATACCGATCTAGTATCAACCCAAGGGGCTACACGAAGGCTAGACTAAGCCCTCCTAGTAGTAGATACTCTGTACAGAGTACATGACCCAGTGGGCACTACTAATTTACGAGCAAAGCACGACAAGGGTTCTAATTGCTTGAACCAGAACCAAAGACTGCCATTGTGTAGAACGGTCATCCGAGTACGTACCTGTTGAACTGAATGGGTGAGGGGTCATGGTATACCATAAGGACGCACGGGCCTGTACCATTGTGGCGTAGCAAGCCGTTGGCGATTTTGGATAGCCTGGATCTGGGTGTCCGGGTTGAATTAGTCGATGAAATGTACTCCGGGCAGATGACCGCTTCACGATGGATGAAATCATCATCTTGAGGGGTAGTAATGAGTTATGTGGGTGGATGGGGGAGATAAGGCATTGTGGTTGTAGATGCACTGCTAGCGACTAAGGCGTGTGTTGAATGTTTTGACCTTGGGAGACCCCATGCGTATGCAGTTGACGGCTAGACGTTCCATACCAAGGCGCCTTTCGATCTGTCCCGTGTTCTTGGGCGGAAATTTAGCATTGTATAGCTTACAGAACGAAATAACAGTACTACTAGATGGATGTGATCTTCATGTGAAATTGCAAGAATGCATTGACTATGCTGTTTGGGTATCTAGCGTATGTATATGATCCAAGAGCTATGTAGGCATGTCAGTATGTAAGTATGGTCCATCATTGGCTCTGACTCAATCCGGGTATCATTTCTCTCATATGTACGGAGTACTGGTCATGCATCATCACATTGTCCGAGCGGAAAGACATGGCTAAGCCACGACGGAATTAGAAAGTGTGACGGTAAAGAAGGGGTGACCGGCAGGAGGGGTGGTGGAAAGGTCAGGGCTGGACGGATTCACATCAGTTCATGGGGTGTTATGCACGTGCTTAGGGCTAGGTCACAGAGGGCAGCACTGTAAGGGAAGCCTTTGTCATGAGCGTCTGCTTGTGAGACATCTCAGCCCTCCGGTCGTACAGGGAACCACGGTGACTGGTCATATTCACCGGATGTCCGTTCCCACCGAGGTGGGACTGCTCTCGCTTTCAGTGTCGTCCAGAGTGATGTTCCAGAACAGCGTCTTCATATGGCTGACGTCTTCGCGGAAGTTATCGCGAGGGTGGCTCGTGCGTTCTTCCGTCATCGCTCGCACTTCACGAATGATGCTCGGGTATCCCTCTTCATCAGGGAGCCACCAGCCGTTGATTTCGGGCTTCTGCCAAAGCGCCGCTAGGGCAGTCCGGAAGGCCGCCGCAACAACGTACCTAGGTAATTAATCAGCTACGGTGCAGCCAGGTACCGGCGCAGAGAGATGGCTCACCCGCTTTGCTCCAATTGAGCGAACTTCCGCCGCGCCCACATGATGTACCGCTCGTCCCGAGGGCAAAACATGGCGGCCATTCCGATGCTATTCTTGAACGACAGGATATACCCGTTTTCCTTCACTGGCCACCGATCCACGGCTTCCATCAACCGGGCCAGCTCCATCGAGAGAGCTCCCAGTTCTTCTACCGATGATTGTTTAACCGATAAGAGCGTCTGATACTTGTACATGGCCTTGGTGGAGTAGTAGTCGATCCACGTCATGTTGACTTCCCAGAGGGGCCCGTGATGCAATCCTCCGGGGATGTACGGATCCACAATGTCCTCTGGGGTCAAAGGGACGCGATATGGATAGTCGCGCACGGTGTACTCCGAGTTGTGGAAGGTCTCTAGGATGCCTCTCACTCGCTCCAAGGTTTGTCCCAAAACCTCATTGTGAACCATAAACTCGTTGATCGGGATCAGTCCGCGAGATAGCTTGGCATACAGTGACGCCATCTCCAGCCCAAACCGACGGTTGATCGAGTTTGCCAGCGCCAGCTGCTTCTCCACATCGCCCGGGTGCAGGGCGGCCTGCTGGGCATCATACTCTTCTTTCGCAATGTACCATTCCCGGCCCAAGATTGTCTCATTCCCGGCCAGAATCCCGGCGACCACATCAAAGCGGGCGTACCAAGTGAATATATTGCTATGAAGCTCGTTCAAGCTGGCTGATTCCGGTGTCAAAATCTCCCGCACCAAGGCGTGAGCCGCTTGATGGTGGCCAATGAGGTTGACCCAGTCCCCGATGGATTCCTGAGCAGTCAGTATGATACTGCAAAAGCACAATTACTCCGGGAAAATGTCTTACCTCAAACGTGGTGAGGACTAGCACCGTGATCAGCATGGCCTCACTATGAGGCTCACCAGAGCCCAGGGACTTGCGAAGCAGCGTCAACGCGATGTTGTAGTACTTCAGAAAGGTGTACAGCTTCCCACTATCAGTCTGAACACAACGGTGATATGCTGAAAATCCCACCACCGCATACAGCAGGGGATCATACTGCAGTGCCAGTTCGATGATACTTTGATGAACGAACCGGTCATTCGCCGGTTTGAGAAAATAGTGTCGATATGTGATGAACTCTTGATGATAAGTGAGATAGAATCGCAGGTCGTCGGCCAAATGAGTTATGCTGGGCAAACCAAACCCTGCTGGGTCGGGCAGGGAAGCGCCAACGCTGGCCGACCGAGCGCTCAACGAGTCAAATCGAGATGACGTATCTGTGGACGGTGAAGGCGAAGTACTGGCCTCGATCCGTGAGTTGCCTGGCTCGGTAGCCACAAACGGCTTCCCCCCGGGCTGCCTCAGGGACTGCCCGGTCTGTCTTTTGGGAGGGCTTGGCTTGGGCCATGTTGTTGGAGTCGGGGCGGTTGACGGTGACAGATGGGCACTCGACCCGACGCTAGTCCCATCCTCCTCCTCATCGGCGATGGGCTCCAAAACGCGAAGCTCCTCGGATCCCGCCTGACTGGAAGATTCAGTCCCGCGCAACAACGACCCTCGGGGCTTGGAGACGGCACGAGCTCCTGACTTGGACGCGCCCGCAGTGGCCGATGGATACACACAGTCACGGTTCCCTTTCCGACATCTGTCGCAGATGGGGCGGGCCTCATCACACTTGATCCGACGGGAGCGACAGGTGAAACAGCCGCTGCGGGTGCGCTTATGCTTCTTCTGGTCTGACGCGGGTTGTAGGAGAGACTGGGGCTTGGGGGGGCCCGACGGATAGGAGGCGGCGATGGCGGCGGGAGGAAGTGGAGGCTGGGGTTGCGCGGGCGGATTGTGCCAGAATGCGACGCTCTCGGGATACTGCCCGGTCCCCAGGATCGAGTAAGCCGACAGTGGGGGGTTCTGGTCCTGGAGCGATAGAAAGGAGGGCGGATAGCTTGTCAGGGGGGCCTGGGAACTGGGGTATGGAGGTGCCATGGTGCGGATCGCATCGAAGAACCCAAGCGGATGGGGGTCAAGCTGGCCGGCATCGACTGCACTCGCTCAGCACCGGAAGAATGGGCACCGATGGCGGGAAGGCCCGATCCGCATAGCAAGTGATGGCAGAGAGGGTGATGAAGGCCGAGTTCGACGGCGACAGGCGCTGATGGAGATGAAGAGTGAAGCAAACTGACCCCGGTGACTTGGCAGCAGCAGACAAAGCGGCCCGCGGAAGCAGAGGCAGCGACGCTATCAGCACAGCACAGAAGGCGGATTCCAGGGAGGAAGGTGAAAATGACGAGGAAAGCACCGTGCGATTCGGACCAGAGACAACAAGAGGAGGAAGAGAGGACACGAGGAAAAGGAAGAGAGTGTGTGAGAGAAAGCAAGAAAGAAAGAGAGAGACAGAGATTGGGGATGGGGCTGGCCGGAAGAGGCAATGCATCAATCAATGATGGCACCTCAACTTTAACTGCCGCCAGCGCTAGATGGAGTCCACGATTCCCACCTTATTCCTAACCATTTGTCTTCCGGCATTAACTCAGTTCCTTTAGCTCCGAGTCAAGCCTCCCCGAGTCCGAAGTGGTCTGGCCGCCACTTAGAGTATCGACCACCAGACTCTATAGCAGCACCCCGAGTGGGCCGCCCTGGATCGGAATGATCGTCCACCGATGCACCATCTACATAGATAGTATCTAGGTCTTTCGGGGGATCGTATAGAACATACTATATCTAGTATCTTAAACGCGGGCTGCAGAGCTGATCGCCCGCCGAAATTTCTATTCTTCCACCATCTGGCCCCCTCGGGCCTCTTGATCCCCTCACGACTATCTACGGATAAGTTCATGACCAGGCGAAATCTCCCTCCCACCAAGAGCTTCAGGCACGAGAGTTGGGGATGGTTTCCTCCCCGCTTAGCGGGGACGGCTTCATCCTCAGGAGGTTCAGCCACCTGCTCCTCCCCAGCGAAAATCGAAGCCATGGTTCCATGACTTCCACGGGCTTCCGCGGAAACACAAAGACCATAGCATTGTCTCAAATAAAGTAGAAGCTAGTATGGAGGACCTTCGCTGCCGTCGTCATGATTCAGGTGCGTCCTTCCAGCAGTTTGGGACTTCCGGAGCCATGGGTGGGTGGATCCGCCCGGTTCCGGGAGACACCTTAACAGCCACCAGCCCAGAGACCGAGCGAACGACTCCTGAGTCCTGCTGAACCCGATGGCTCATTCATCAGCCGGGCGTCTGCACTCTGCAGACTCAACTAGCGATATCCCTGCGCAAATCTCCAGGTGGCTCGCCGGCCGACCGCTGACTTATGAGGACATTGAAATCGTAAAACTGTCCACAGCTGGAAGCTTATACGAATGCGGATCGCATTAGCATTCATAACAAAGTACACTTTCCACCATCTCATCTCAATCGGGGTGGGATGCGGTCAAACCTTCTTTGATGGGCCAGCAACCACTGACGCCGTAGCATTCCAGCGGACGACTCCGCCAGCCCCAGCACGGATCCACTTGATACCACCAGAATGCCCTCGGCTAATCTGAAACTGCCCTTGTCCAATTACACTCCCCGATCTGGGAAATATTTGCCGAGACGTTCGTCCGCCCGTGGAGTCGGAAAAGGTCTAAACCAGCCTGGGGTCTCCGTCTGTCACTGGGGAAGGGTTACGGAGTATAGAAGCCGTTAATATAGCCGGATCTTGATAGCAGCTATCGTCGGGCCAGCGGGGAAGGCTGGAGGGCAGCGAAGTTGAGGTGCGCTGACTGTCCCCGTCCGCCCTTTTCTCAGAACCGGTCGTTGCGTCGTCAGCCAAGGAGCCAAGGGATGGTCACCGCGACGGCGTGGCCTTGTCGCTGAGAGGCAAATTGGACTCGGGTCAGTCGGATGTTCCTGATCGACACTGAGGGTTTGACAGCTGAGCAGGCTGTGTCCTCCGCTGGTGACTGGTCGCCGTCCAGCCCACCTAAATAGATCTAGGCTGGGGCCACCAATCTAACCCGGCACTGGGCGATTCTGACGGCCCTAGTCTGCCGTAATCATTAATCATCTCGTCCTGCATCGTGTCGTTGCGGCCCACACATGCCCTAATCCGATATAGCCTTGTAGTCCCATGTCAAAAAAAGGGAGTAATAAGAAAAAGTAAAAAAAAAAAAAAAAAAAAGGAAAGGAAAGGAGAGGAACCACGACTCTGGTACTCACTATTTCCCGGGTCTGGTACGCTCTGAAGGTAACGTGGCAGGGGAGAAGGTTTGGTGAATCTTGGTGCCGACGGTCGCATGTTGGCCTCCATCCAGGTCACTCATGATCAAACAGGCAACCACCACGAATTGCGGACTGAAAGTAGCTATGCACCCCTCTCAAAGAAGCTAGGGGTACGGAGAATATGTGGGAATACCCATGTGGACAGCACGTTTGTTCTTCGTGCCTTATGGAGGGTCGGCCAATCTGGAATCATGATTTTTATCAAGGTGTGCCGAAGACGGACGGCATTCATTTTCCACTGCAGAAGCGCCATGGGGAATCTGGACCTGATCTTGGTGACCAACGCCACCAATCAAGGAGACTAGGGAAATTGAACGTACATTCCTGGAGCCTCGGGCGGCTGGACAGACGGAGGTGTGGATGACGGAGTCCCCCGTCTGTGGGAAATGAGGCCCATACAATGATTGCTCATAGGCCACCCAGACTAATAACTGACTATCTGGTCCATCAGGGCGATCCCTGCAGTTCCCCGGCAAGTAAAACGGCAACGATATCCTTCTTTCTCCATGCCGGTGATAATTTTGGATGTTCTTGTTGATCACTAGCTATGAATAGAGTGATTATCCATATGATTTTGCGTTGCTGCCCCCAAACAGTCCAGAATGATGAGTGAACGGCAGATATTGGCCAGAATAGGCTTGCATTCACCGCATAAGACGCCGACA
Organism: Aspergillus ibericus CBS 121593; assembly: GCF_003184845.1. NCBI lineage: Eukaryota > Fungi > Ascomycota > Eurotiomycetes > Eurotiales > Aspergillaceae > Aspergillus > Aspergillus ibericus. The sequence goes on from NW_020292128.1 coordinate 96,322, forward strand.
AGAAGGGAGTGGTCCAAGCCAAGCGTCTGGCGTATGGCATGGACCGCGGGCTTTCTAGTGCTCGGGGAACACAATCGGGGTTCCCCAGTGACCCAGAAAATCCGGCCAGTTTGTACTCCGTAATCACAGACAGCTCCACCGCGGAGTTCTGCCGTCGCTGCTGAGTAAATTAATACATGGGCTTGTGGCGCGTATGTACAGGCTATCAATCAGCCAACGGTTTTCGATGGGCCTCTAGCAGGGCAAGGATCGATGTCGCAGCACTAGAGGCTTCAGGTTGTTTGCCCTTGATATACAATATAGACAGTTTGATGTAGACTTTGTGTAACTCGCATTGTAAGTACCCAATCAATGATGTTATCTTCTCTCCACTCTTCTTGTCACTCTGCGTCCGGGATCTATGGTAGAGCGGCGAGAACCGCTGTAGCTACCAGGAGAACGCCAGCACCGGGCCGGAAGCCGGAAATTTGCCTAGTTGAATTGGCTACTAAGGAACCCTGTTTCTGATGAAGGCAGGCAGCGAATGGGGCGAGTGAGGGTAAGGGGAAAGGGTTCCGTGCTAGTACGGTGACCACTAGAAGATGCATGGGGTCAGAATCTGTCTCATGGTTCTATAGCCATACAGCAATCAGCTAAGTGGAGCCAACGCGCATACCTTCCTAACTCAGGATAATAGACGCCATTCCGCATGTCCACTTACGATGCTACCTAGTGCATGCTTAGCAAGGACCACAGTAGAGGTACTTTGCTTGTCGGGGAACGGAGTGGTCGTGATGCAAATCAGCCGTTAGATCTCCGTCCTGGCCTATCAGGGCGTGGGCCCTCTGAAACCTGAGGGTTTTGTCCCACAGTATAGTGCCATCTGAGAGAGCTCGTGACGAGCAGAAAAAAAAAGATGAGAAAGTGAAGAGCCAGGAGATGTGTAAGTGCTCTGTTTTTATTAAGTGCCCTAGAGTGAAGTCCTAGACTGAAAGGCATCTCGGATGAGGCCTCATGCAGCTAAACTAAGTAAGCCTTTCAGTTAAACAGTAGTAATGACCGTTGACTAGATGGGTAGTATTGTGACCTCATGGGAAAAGTGGAGGGGACCAGGGAGTGGGGAGACCAAAAAGGGTGGAGACGAGGCATGGCATGACTTCGAATCACGGACGGGCCCTTGAGGGTGAGTAAACTCAGTAAAGATTATTCTCCTGAGAAGGAGTCAGCGAGTCGATCTCTAGTGAATTTGGCCGATCTTGACTGTGGCCACGCCCCAGACAGGATTTTCGGGATCAGAATGCGTGTAGCTGCCGATGTGCTACTCCCAACATGGATGTAGGAGAGGTTGACCCTCGTCTGCCAGTCGTCCGAGCTCGTCGGGAGGAAGCTCCCCATGTGACTTCCCTGTGACCGGCCGTTTTGGCACTGTGACGTGACCTTGTACCAATACATGGGCCTTGTTGTTGGGCCTACTGCACTGGCAGGGAGTTATACCAGGCCAGCAGAAAGATAAAAACGACTCAGGGATCAAAGACACCAATCAGCCAAAGCATCCACGTAAAAAAAATGCCCCCAGCAGGATTCGACTAGCCAACAAATACTTGGCGAGGATATTGGTTCCAGTCGGGGCCATGTTTTGCACCAATTGACTTTGCTGTATCTGGTCATCCGATAGTACGCCGCCACAGGTGCCTTCCGATCTCTGTATCATTCAACAAGAGACAGGATCCCATCCAACTGAGTCACAGCATTTCACTCTGAATATTTCCAGAGAAGCTGAACCATCTCACTCACAATGCACACCTGATGCTAGATTCCATATGAGTATGAATGGTGTATTGGAACTATACGCATCCCGGAGAAAGCGGCATTGTTTCTCCCGCGGATATTATACGTCTCATTTCATTTATGGTATCAATCATGGACCAAACGCCCCACCACTAATCACCTCTACCTCCCCTCCTTGACCTCCTGGATCGTAAGCTGCACCCCCTCAATGACTACCCCCCACTCAACCTCATGTACCTTCTGCTCGAACTTATGCAGATCCTCATCCTCCCCCTTAACAAAGGGAATTTCTCTCACCAGAATCGGGGTCCCCATATCCACCTCCGAAATGACCTTATGAATCATGACTCCCGTCTTATCGATCTTCCCCTCTAGCCAAGCGGCATGCGCGCGCTCAATAGCATTCTACCCACCCCCATCTGGTGTCAGCAAACCTTCCCCCAGTGGCCTTTAGATAGAATAGAACCTACCGCGCCATTAAACGCACCGGGCAAAGCCGGGTGCAGATTGATAATGTTAATTTTGGCCTCCTCCAACGGCTCCAGGAACCTTGGCGAAAGGACATGCATGAAACCCAAACAAGCAACCATTTCCGGCCTATCGGCCAGCACCAATCGGGCAAGTTCGGCGTCATACTCTTCGCGGGCGGCCTGGACGCCCTCCGGTGTGGCGGGGTGTTGCTTCTTGTACTTCACGAGGTTATGATATTGCGTGGGGATGTTGGCCTGTCGAGCCCGCTCGAGACCATACGCATCCTTGCGGTTGGAGATGACTCGGACAATCTGGGTTGAGAGTTGCCCTTGGAGGGTCTTGTCGATCACTGCTTGAAGGTTGGAGCCGTTGCCGGAGATGAGCACGGTGAGGCGCACGGGGGTATCCATGGTGGTCTTGATTCTATTTCTTCTCTTCGTTGTGAGCGTCGGGTCCGGATTCGAGCGTGGGTATTCGATGTCGGCGGTTTATCGCGTAGCGGGGTAGGACTGAATTTTTTTTGAGGTTTCTGCATGTAGATGCTCAGTAACGTGACCCAATTGGCCCACCGAGAGGATTATTTGCGCACCAGGGGCCGGACTGTCTCTCCAATAATGACTCGGGAAATTGACCGAAGAAAGTCGGGATTCAAGGCACATACAAGCTTCGTGCTGAGCCAGTGAATTGCAGGACGCGGGGTGGTCGACGGCGGTGGGCTGAGTCAGCGGACGGGCGGAGATGCGGGCCTCCAGGCCGGGGATTGGCTCCGCTCCGCCAGTGGGAATGGCGTTGGTCCAAGCGCATGCCTGGTCTCAACGACGTAGTAGTACACGGTCCGCAGGAGGTTTGGGGTGAAGCCGGGTTCCTAACCAGTTGTATTCAACTAGAACGCACCAAGCCAAATGCTAAGAGCCACCAGAGTACTGAACGGAGAGGGGAATAATACAACAATATAAGACCAGTAGAGACCTCGAATGTCCGAAGATATGTCACATAACAGAATCCTATGCACTCGCACGCAAGCCCTCCAATTCACAGCATCCTGCAATGAGCTTAAAATGCACCGCTCTACCATTGCGTCACGCGTAAACCGCCGGATTTCCCGGAGGACCCAGATTCCAAGGATCATAACCAGAAGGAACCGCCTGCATAAGATAGACAAAAGTAATCGCCGTGCCTGCCATCCGTAAAGGGCCAAATCAGCTAGTAAAAGACATTCGTTAGGGTATGAGATAGACGCTCCATGCTAAGCTTCAAGCAATTCAAGGTTAGTTAAAAAAAGATGATGTATCGGCGGAGAATAACTAGCGTAGCACACATTAACACGCTCACGCGGCTGCAGCGTTAGGCGCATCTGGAGTAGGTCGGGTATTTGACGTCTCAGCTACACCTTGCCCCCGACAAAGAGGGCATGAATTGCGACCCGTGGTCAGCCACTAGGGAGAAGTCAGTTGGATCCGAAATTTCTTATTGTTAAAGAGATAAGCGAACCTGGTCTATGCAATCTCGGTGGAAGAGATGCTTGCATTTAGTCAATTGCCGAAGCTCCTCTGCCACCTCATAGTCACTGAGACAAATCAAGCAACGCTCGCCTTCGGGAAGTTGGATGGTGCCAGCGCCTTCCAACCCTTCGGCAACCAGCGAGCCGGCATACTCTACGAGACGGAATATCCCGCCGGCTGTAGAAAGATCCTCCTGGGTGGCAACGGGTGGCTTGACAGGGCCAAGAAGAGAAGAGAGCAAGATCATATCTTCGTACGTTGGGTTCTATAGCCGCGTTAGCTACAGACCATACCAACTCACTAGGTATTCTTACGTCAGTGAACAAGCTTGGCGTTGCAAAAGCAGGGTGGTTCTCAGAGAGGTTAGTTCCGACAACGTAAATTAGCCAGCTTCGGCCTGTAGAAGGTGCAGCACTGTCGGGTTCCACAACACCGTTGCGTCTAACGGCACCGGACCCAAGATCACGATGGCGCGCATATTCCGAGTCACTCCGGCGTCGCTGGCGCGTGTTCAGCGGAATACCGTCTTCGACGGGATCGACCGTAGGCTGCATTGGCCGGCCGGGGTCAAGCTGGGGCAAGGTACTTGGTGACATCGCCGATGCAGTTGATGGCCTTCGGCTGGGAGTGGATGCACTAGATGATACGGTTGACAATCCCGGTTCGGCTGGCGTTGACGGAGGAGGATGAGGACCTGGAGGGCTTTCCGAAAGCAGAGAAGGAGCTGTAGAGAGTGAGTTTAGTGGAACCCGGGTGCCCATCTCAGACAATCTCGGTAATGGTGTAGGGACTCCTTGTTGCGTGGAAGTGTAACCACTCGCGTTGGGTCCGCTAGGGGCTTCACCATGGATCCGAATGGGTGGGAGCATTGGCCGGCTCTCGGGACGTGGTGGGAATCGAGGACGGCTGTCGGGGTTGCGTACAAGGTTTCCCGGCGTCAGGAACGGTAGGCGAAGCAGGGCGTCCAAGCCAGTTCCCGGGTTACTAGGCTGATCTGCGCTGGGCCCATTTCCTGATGGGACTGATCTTACCCCCACCACAACCAGAGTAACAGTACGCCCCTCTGGCCCATCGGTAGGATTGTCCACATCCATACCACCGCCGTTCCCATCATTCTCAGAATCTGCCGGGGAGCGATTCAGCGGAGCAGCGGGGCGAGTAGCATCCGAGTTAGCAAATCGGAAGACTCTGAGGAAGTTGACCGGGGTCGGGGGCCTATTATCGCCTGCCACATTCCCTGTATCATTCGGTGTTGTCTGGGAGGAAGTAGCATGTTGTAAACTTTGTATAAAATTCTCCAACGAACCGTCGAGGCCATCGTTACCCAGGGCCTGAATGTTGGGCATGGCTGGGCCAGTTGTGCCAGAAAGCTGGGCAGCGATGGCAGTGGCGGCCAGCTGAAGGACACGCGACAAAGGGGTTTGTTCCTCCCGACGCATTGCCCGGGATGGCCTTGCTCGCAACAACCCCGGAAACTGCCGTAAACCAGGCGGGCCTTGCGCAGACTGCGAAGACATAGGTGAGGTAGGGCGTGTACTGCCCACAGCAGGCTCCACAGAATCAAGTTCATGGGGCTCGTCGAAGTCCATCTGGCTATCCATTGATCTCGGGTAAGGAATGAAGCCTTCAGGGTCCTCAGTAGGCACCGGGTCTAGAGGCGGCCGTGGGGTTGGTCCTGGTTCCGACATATTCGAAAGGGATTGGCCGAACATGTGGCCGATTGGTCCTGACAAAGAATTCCGGACACGATGCAGCCTAGCACTACGGCGCCAAGAGCTTCGCGTAGGTTCAGGAGCGGTTTCAACCGCAGGCTCAAGAAACGTGCCGGAGTGAGCGGGATCCGACGCGAACGAGGGGTCATTGCGGGGAATGAAGTAAGGCCCACGTAGCGAGCGTCGTCTGGATACATTCCTCGAGCTCAGAGAGCTGAATGGGCTGAAGCGAGCGCTACTATGCGTAGCTTCAGATCTCGGGATCGACCTAGACACAATCCCATGACGGTGAGCGTGACCTTCCGCAGGCGTTTCTTCTTCACTGCTCAGCAGGCCACGAATGACCGAGTTCGGAAGGATCCTGGACCCCAACCGCGACATCGTGGACTGCCTCCTTGCAGCCATTCGGGCAAAGATGGCTGATCGGTATTCCCGCTGACCTGGCTCATACTGGGGGTCGTGTTCCTCCTGTATAGTTCTCATTTGCCGTTCCTCATCGACGGGAACACTAGGATGCCATATTTCGGCGGTGGGATTTAATTGAGCGGACCCTATCGGAGTCGTCTGTGTACGGTCATTGCCTAGTTCTGTTCCCGACTGGGGTGGATGATCCCCAGTCTGCTCCGAGTTGTAGCCGTGATTCATTGCTTCATCCCTATTGATGCGAGCACGATTCGCGTGAAATGATAAGAAGTGTTCTGGCGGGGTACTGTGGCGACGATTTCGTTGCGTAGAGGAAGACTGTCCCATAGTAACAACAACGCAAGGACGTGGCGAAGGGAGTCTATAAACCGCCTATTGCCATCGAAATATTGATGACTAAAGGTACAACTAACATTAGTAAGATGGTACACAGCAGCGACTCACTTCAGGCACAGATCGATGGGCAGAAGTGAGGGCAGGGAAGTTGCGGCCAGGAACAGATGAAGCGGTAGTCGATAAGACAAATCTTCCAGGCGGCACACTCGGCAACGCCACCAAAAGAGGTCCGACTCCTGAGGACCCTGCAACCGTTTCTGGCAGAATCAGGACGGACGTACCATTGGACAGCTTTAGCAAAACAACATCAATCCAGTCCTTGGCGGAAATGTACTCGGGTTCCGTTCGGGGATCAGGGAGGTTACTGCGGGCGCGCGTTGGGGTAAACGTGCCTGATCGCACCGTGTGGTAGGCCGTTCGGGGTCAAGGCTGCTGCGGCCGAGAAGGCTGGGCAATGGGAGATACTGCGAGACGGAGGGTCGAGAAGAGCGGATTATCCTAGTAAAGAAACCGCTATGCGCCTTGGGAATCTATCTGAAAGCCAGCCGGCAGGTGCCGATCCTTTAAAAGGGAGCCACGAAGGAGAGGACGTGTGGTGGGATTAACGCCGTACGACTTTCGGGGGGAACCGACCCCACGACTAACCGGGGACTGAGACGGTGGTGGTCGAGACAGTCGCCAGCCACTCTCCTCCAATGGAAGAGGATGAAAGGGAGTAACAAGAAGGGACGTATAAAGAGCCCGGGGGCTCGGAGCGATGATAGCGTACAACGGGACCAGGCGACGATGACGATGATGACGACGATGGGGGAGTGAAGATGAGATGGATGATAACAGTTGGTGTTGGTTTGGCCGCTGGTCGGGCGGTTTTGGTTCGGCTTGGCTTGGGTTGCTTACTTGACCTACAGTAGCCTAGTCGTTCCCTGTGGAGTGAAGGAGTCCTGCGTAATTTCGTCTGGTTGGTCCAGATTCCAAGACGATCTTGCCCGTGATTCTAAAGACCCTGGAACGGCTTAGCCGCCCGGCGGTTTCGGTGGTTTCGTCTGAGCTGGATCCAGTCTAGCGCCCAACGTGTTCAAGGCCGGCCTCATTTATGGCACCGCTGATTGGCTGGCGGATCCTGACGGACGGCCTCAGGTTTCTGCCTGGATCTGCTGGATTTTTGGACATGTCCCGCGGGCCTTGTCTATCTCCGACTTTACACCTCTTGTCTGAGACTCTGAGTGTTATTACTGGTCCGGAGTCGGTTCTGAAGCACGGCCGGGGAAATCTAAAACAAACACTGAATATCCCCCATGTGGTGATTCCCGTTGTCAATCCCCATGGGACCTCCTCGAACAACAACCCTCCTCTTCCCGGAATAGGCCGTCGGCTCTTTGATCATCCGGGCCTCTATGGCCTCTGTTCCTGCAGCATCGGTCTTCTCTTTGCCACTCACGCCATGGCAACAACCCTCTAGTGTGCGCGTGGCTCAGTATGAACCTAGGAAACGCAAGAAGGATCTTGGTGACTGGGGTGACGACGATAACGATGTCGACGGAGACACAACCGATGCTGCATCGGAGGCAGCTCTTCCAGGTCCGTCACTCACTTTGTCCCCGGATGAAGCTCATCAATATCGCATTGCTGGCCTTTCCTTCGACCAAGAATTACCAGGGGGAAATTTCCCGCATGCCCCGGTGAAGGATCCACCAACTCGCTACCAGACACGGAATCAGGTTCTGAAAGAATTGACCTCCCTATCATCTCCAATCTATCCTCCCCAGTCTGCGGCTCATCAGGGAAACCTTCGTCTACAGCATCTGGCCGTGCTGTCTTCCATTCTCCACCGTTGTCTCCTTCAGAAAGACTTCATCCGAGCAGGAAGAGCGTGGGGGTTGATTCTCCGCGAAGAGGTTGGGGGTACTCCAGTTGACGTTCGCGCTGAAGGAAGATGGGGAATCGGGGCGGAAATTTTGCTCCGACGTGGCCGTCAAATCTCGGACATGACATCTGACAATATGCAGGAGCGTGATGCAGGACAGTCTGCAGCACCGTCTTCTACATTACTTTTCACGATGGAAGGATTTGAAAATGCCAAACAGTACTATGAAAGGCTCATTATTCAGCACCCGTATCGAAAAGCTGCTCCCGATGCCATTAGTTCTTTACATTTCTACCCTGCCATGTTTGGACTCTGGATATACGTCACGCAAGAGGAAAGCAATGTTTCTCGGCAAAGGATCTGGGATACTCATGGTGCTATTCCTGACGACAACTCGGAGGATGAAGATACTGCGGCCGAGCTGCAAGGTCGCGCTAGCTCCAGGCAGAAAACAAATGCGATGATTGCCGGTGTTAGGAAGAGCGAGCTGGACCAAGCACAAAAGATCGCTGCCAGGATGGATGAGATTCTCGGGTCCCCTCCATATTCTGATTCTCCGGAGTTGCTGGAGATTCGAGGAATGGTGTCACTCTGGATAGCTGATCTTTTTGTCTCTTCATTACCTTATAAGCAGGAGGATGGATATATGAGTGATTCCGATTTTGATGACGGCAGCTCGGAATCCGCAGACGATCTTCAAGATTCACTCCAGGAACGGCGGGAACGCCGGCTTGCGATCGAGAGGAAAGAGTCCGAGGTGCAGAAATCTCAGGATTATTTTGCGAAAGCCAAACAGCGTGGCAAGGGGGTTACCTCTACTTTGGGAGACTTGCATATTGATGATGATGCTTCATTTGGGTATATAGATTGATTTGAGCGAGGGGATATACATATCTTGTTTGAGGTTACATGAATAAATCTACTCCAATAGTCATTGTACCAGTCACTCTTGGGATCCTTTTTGGCGCTGAATTATTCGTCCGTAAATACCGCATGACTTGTCAATTTACCCCTGATTTTGACCTCAATATTGAGAAAACAGGGGAACTGGCAGCGATTGATGCCCATCCTCCCACGTGACCTCGTGGATGCCTCGCGTGCCTGAAGATTCAACGCGTTGCCAAATTCGACATCCTCTCGGCGCCAGCAATTCGGGGAACTCAGAACCATGACTGGAACCACCCGTCCTAGATAACAAATGTAATTCACATGTCAATCAGAATCGGTCCAGCATACACCACAGTTCTACCCCCTGCTGTTGTTTGTTGAAATCTTCCTTTTCGTCTCCTCACCCCGCTCCGACTCGGGTAACCATGGGAGTGGGCGATTATGTGCATGCAAAAGAGGCTGGCCACCCTCGACCACGCACAAATGATGTCTCAACCCAGTCCCGGCAAGCTCTAGCTGCACAAGCAAGGGTTGAAGTCCCTCCGATAAATCTGGTGGCGCCGGTGCCCCTGCCAGTCAACAAATCAATCCCTTTGGAGCATTATGGAGCAGCGTCTTTTCCCGAGCAGATGCCTCAGGCGCCCGCGGAAAATGCCGTGCATAGAGACATGTTCGACACCGACGTGGAAGGCATCGAGGATTCCACCATTGCGGCGACAAGTGTCATCGGAGCAGAGGATGTCCCAGTCCAATACCAATTACGACCCGCCACGATTCCCCAGTATCAAGCAGCGCCGGTGGAGGAGAGGCCGCTGCACCCGTCTCGACTGCCACGCCGTGCATACGATGGCAAGTGGTACGAGAATCTCGGGGACAAAGCTATGAAATCGGCCGGATTTGATTCAGAAGACGCCGATGACGCAAGCCAACTGACCTCTATGGCTGGAGATGATGAACGATCTGATACGACCGAGGACGGAAACTATGCCAGCAGATACAGATCATCGACCGAGGAGCCTCTAAGCAAGCGCCTGCAGAACTTCTGGACTGCTAGCAGAAGATCCTATCAGAATCCTGAACCCATCGCATACCCAGAGCCATCGAAAGGTCCTCCTCCCAATCAATCAACATCCGATGTCCTAATGACTAGTCAAGTTCTACCCAACAGAAAAGTCACACTCCAACGCAGCATGACCGCAACTCCACGGACGCGCTTCAGCCCACCCAAGCCGTCTCTCCTCGAGCAGTTGGACCTAACCCCTACGCGGCGAGCCTCTGGGCCTCGCCCACAACCCGGCAAGGAGACCGGGATCACCAGCACCACCAACCATCGCGAGAGCGAAGACGATAGCCACTTATTCGGGAACGGACATGGACGACGCGACAGTCTACCACCACTAAGCGCCTTCGACATGACCAACATCGACGATCTGGACGACGATGATGACCCAATCAACGACCCATTCGCGCGACGCGGCTCCGTCCAACGCATCATCCCCTCCCCCAAACCCCAATCCAAGAAAAGACGAGCCATCGAATCAGACTATCCCACAGACGTACTACGCCAGAAATCATTCAATGACCTCCAATCAGAACCCTTCGATCAGACACCAGCCGCAGCACCCGCCGAAACCAAGACCACTACTGTCTCCAACTCCACCCCAGGACCCAAAGCCACGCCAGAAGACAAAATGTCTTTTCTTCTCAACTCAACCGACCAAGGCCTCCGGGACTTCTTCTCTACCCTCTCAATCGACACTTGGGAAGACTATGGTGACCTCTTAATCGACCAATTCAGCGACGCCCTCTCCAAAATGAAAGATCTGCGCCACGCTCGGCGGAAAACCGCCACGATGTTCGAGGCCGAGATCCGCCGCAGAAATGAAGTCGTTGAGGAACAATCCGCTGATCTGTCGCGGAAATTCGAAGAGATGCGAAGCGGAGGTACGGAGGTTCTCCGTGGCCGTACTCCTTGAACCTCTTATTATAAGAGAATGGCTTTGAACGTCATGCATATTTTTCTAAGATTATGTATACATGATCTGCATCACCCTCTCTGTTTACGAATCCCATAATTGTTACTTCTTTCTCAGATATAATTTCTCATATATTGTGTTGAAATTGTGCCTGTCTGTATCTGTTCGTTCTTGTTCGAGTTTTCAGAGTTACGAAATAGAGCTTACGTGAGGATGACCAAATGATGCCAGTGTTGTTTGTATTTGCCAATAAGTCGTTATATTGACTCCTGTTACTTTGTGTTCTTCTCAAATCCCTCTGTTAGCAATTGTCACTATACCCCCGCCGAATTCATTGTTTGAAAAAAACTGCATTTGATTAAGTACTAGCACTGCTAGCGATGCCTTTCGACCCAATGGCTGAAAATGCAAGACATGAACCTGAACACTAAACACTGAACACCAGCAGTGATCTACAAATTCAATGGTAAAATGAAGAACGAGCGGTAAATCGCCACGGAAATACGGCAAACAGGAGGGGGTAGTATGAACAACCATGTGGGAATCATGTGCCTTGAAGAAAGAAAAGCGAAGCTTCAACTCAGGCAGAGCTTTGTTTGGACAGTGCTGCAGCAATGCGCTTGTAGTCCTCTAGCAAAACAGATACGTCTCCGATTGTGAGCTCGCTGGCGTTTTGCATTTGGAGGAAACGGTGAATAGGCGGGTCAACCCGCTCGACCCGCTCAACCCGGGGCGGGGCAGTGGGCACATTCGAAGACGATGCCTCGCGCGAGAGGATCGAGGCTCTGATTCTCTCGGTAGGAGTGTTCGGAGACGGCATGGGCCCAGGGGTGTCAGGAGTGCCTGGAGCGGCACGTCCAAAGTTCCTGATCATGCCGGGAATGTGATTGAGCGGGTTGAGAGTGTTCCCGAAATTCCGCATCGATTCCAGTGGCGTAGTAGCCAGCGATGCCGTGCTTGCCGGGGAAACCTGGGACTCTTCTTTCTGCGGGCCCTGAGAAATCGTGGTTTTCCTGGAGCTGCCTTGGGTCCTAACGCTGTCCACACTCCGATCACGTGGAGTTCTCTGGCCACTAACCAGCCCTAGAAAAGTATCCTCTGCTTTGGATCCGATGCGCCTCAATGGAGGCCGATCGGCGGGACGAGCCTCTCTGGCCGAGTTCTCGTCTTGGCTCAGATTGTTCCCAGTAGATATGGGGTTCGTAACCAGACGTCGAGCGTCTGCCAACGTCTTCGGTAAGACCGGATCGTTTCCGTCTTTGGCAGGGAACTGGTTGGACTGCAGCTCTTTAAGGCGGCCAAACAGGAAATTAAAACTGGTGTCCAGGGACGCCCCAATGTTCTTGAGTCCCTGGTCTGCGGTGTTACGGACAGCATCATTAGCAGCCCCGAGTACCTTTGCAGGCGGCTGGAAAAGATTGTTCAGCCGCCGTTGTTGAGTGCTTGCTGACGACTGAGGTCGGGGCAGACTGCCAGAGGCGTCTTGCCCAACTGGTTTCGATAGTTCAGGCGAGGCTGTCACTGGTGTAACCGACGATACTGCTGCTTCCTTGGAGGCGTTAGGGGACTGGAGAGAATCATTCCTCCCAGCCGAAGTCGAATTATCATTGGCTGCCTTAGTCTGGCCCTCAAAGGCTTCCTCCCCGCGGAGTTCAGAGAGGTCTACATTTTCGAGAAAGCTAATAGCCGCTTCAAGGTTAGTCAAGCAATATGCGGTTTCACCGTCTATTTTACTAGACGACCTAAACCGCTGGATGAAGAAGAGATTGCTAATGATGTTGATCCCCTCAGGAGGACAGGTGACGAGCGAATAGATCAGAGTAGGCAGGATTTCATCAGCAGAGGAAGAAGACGGCAGCAATTTAGTCAAGGCGTCAACTATTGCCTTGTGTGCGGCGGCAAGCTGTTGGAGTTTGCCTAGAGGATACTTGTCATCGTTCATTTTCGCCAGGCATTCTCGTGCAGCAGAAAGACATTCATCTGCTGCTTTCTGCTTCTCTTCATCGATTGCACTGATGTCGAGATCAACACCGAGATCCTTTAAGTTAATGCCAACTAGGGAGAGCGCCGCTGTCTTGGAGCGCAGCTTCTCGTCTCGGATTTCATCCAGAGTGCTATTATGCCTCCATATTTTGTCGTAGATAGTCTCACAAGCTCTCCGTTCCACGGCTTCTTCTAAAGCAACACGTTTGGAAGCAAGATGCTTACGTGCAATCCTCTTCTCCGTGACCTCCGACGCTGTCAACATTTGACGGCCATCTGAGCCTTTGTTACTAGACTTTCCCTGCGTGGCACGGAATGGAGAAGGATCGCGGTTTATTCGAGACGCCAGAGCAGAGATATGAGTGGCTATGTGGGATTCCGCTCGAACGTAGAATTCTTGGAAGCGACTCGAAACTCTTTCGATCGTGGGGGGAGAGGAGTGTACCTTGGCAGTAAGCGAGTGGACAAATCTACCCGCGATAATGTTAGCAGCCCGTTAACGAGCATTTAGGAGAGGAGGGGTAGGACTGTACCTGTCTGTCATACTTGCGAGCTCAATCGGTAGCTCCTCCGTGTGACCCTGACTGCCCCGTGAAAGCACCGAGATCTCTTCAGCCTGCTGCCCATCGTCGCCCAAGTCGGAAGAGCCTGGTTTCTCGAACAGGTCGGGGCTTTCAACCCGTTCCTCATCAGATGTCGACAAGGATAACGGAAGGGCCTCGGCATCTACCAGTTCAGGTATTGCCACAGACTGAACGGTCTTGGCTCTGGAGCGAACGAAAGGGCTCGTATCGGGCGAGTCCATTCTTGGGAACGAGCGGGCCGTGTGTAGGCGCGGCTTCCCAGCGCCATTATCCGGAGCATTGGTGGACATGATTGTATTGATGAAGAAGTAGGTATGAATCAGTCCGACAGTAAGTTGGCGTTTGAAGTCCAGGTGACCGACGCATGCAGATCAAGTATGTATGGGCCCAATGCGTATACTGCATAAATGACACCTGGAACTTCGGTCCGGAAACCCCCAACCAAATGGACAGGGTCAGGGTGAGCGGGCAAGAACAAGGTCTGGTGGAATTAGTTGTTCGAGCCAAGCATGGTGAACGACACCTCGCAGGCCAGGCTTCGCAAAGCGGCAAGAGTCCACTATCGGAGGACCGGATCGAGAGGTAGTCAACAATTGGCACTAACTCGGAATGCAATGATGCGCAGCGGGCGGAGTAAGCCTCGGAGAAACCAGTGTCACACGCCGATCACGTGCGGGAGGCCTACTAATCACTTGATGCGTCATTCACCGCCTGGCCGATAAGTGATCATTGCCCTGCTGGGGGTGGTGACAAGACTCTCTCCTCCATCGCCTTTTGCTCTCAGCATCATCCCTGCATCTGCTTTCATCACACTATCACTATGGAGAGCCGGGCTAAGAAGCGCTCCTGGCGCGACACAAGGCTTTCCCACCTGCTATGGTCGGTGACACTGCTTCCAGGCCTCGTCTCCGCTTATCAGCCTGAGCCTGTATACTTCGGATCCCGACAATCGTCGCCCTTTCTTCCTCCCCAGATCCCGCTGGCCGATCATCCCTCGCTCTCCGGCACTCATGAGTTCGTAAGTAGGCCCCATGTCTACTCAACCGCGATCCTACTGACCGTTACGACAGACACTTCGCCACATCTTTCACCGAGGAACTTACCAGGACCCTGAGCTCCACCGGAGGCTAGATATCACACCCGAAACTCGCCTTCGGGCCGCTTCAGACGATGGCGTTAAGTTCGATACACCGCTGGTTGCCTCGTCCCGCCCACTTATGATCGAACGACTTGCAGATCGGCGTCTTTCAATAATTGAGCAACATCTAATGGCTGCAAGGTCGGGATCGGTAGCTGCGCTGTCCCCATCCGACTGGGTCCTAGATACACTCGCCGGGCCGAATGTCACAGAGAAGGAGACAGTTCTCGCGTTAGCAAAAATGACTGCAAATGACTATATCGAAGAGCCGGGTACGGGTGATTGGCAGGATATCCGTGATCGATTCAACCATTCAGGAAGCTTTGGGTGGCAAGACGACGGGCTCCGAGGTCATGTATACGCCGACCAGACGAATACTACAGTCGTTATTTCCCTCAAAGGGACATCTCCGGCCCTGTTTGATGGCGAAGGCACCACTACCAATGATAAAATCAACGACAATCTCTTATTCAGTTGCTGTTGTGGTCAGGGAGGCTCGTATCTCTGGCGGCAAGTGTGTGACTGCCAAACCACCCTATACAATGCGAACCTGACCTGCATTATCGAGGCCGTGCAAGAAGAGAACCGATATTATCGCGCTTCGATCGATCTATATACCAACATCACCGCGTTGTATCCAGACGCAAATATTTGGCTGGCTGGCCACTCTCTAGGGGGGGCTGTGGCCAGCTTACTGGGTCTGACCTTTGGAGTGCCAGCCGTTACTTTCGAGGCTGTTCCGGAGGCACTGCCCGCATCTCGTTTGGGCCTTCCAAGTCCAGAGTCGCGTAAGTATACCGGATCCTACCATTTCGGGCACACTGCGGATCCTGTATACATGGGGACGTGCAACGGAGTCAGTTCCGTTTGTACATGGGGCGGGTATGCAATGGAATCTGCATGCCATACCGGCCAAATGTGCGTTTATGACACCGTCGAGGATAAGGGTTGGCGTGTTGGACTTGATAAACACCGTATCAACTATGTCATCGCAAACGTCCTTGCTAGCTACGACGATGTGCCTCCCTGTGCACCTGAAGAGGAATGTTACGATTGCGAGCTGTGGAAGTTTTTCCGCAGTAATGGCTCTGAGATTACTACTACTACCTCGGCCACTTCTACGTCCACCTCCACCAGCAGCACCAGCAGAACATCAACCTGCAAGACTCCGGGATGGTGGGGTTGTCTAGACAAGACCACAACTACGGAGCCAACCTCCACCTCAACGTCTATATCAACGACGTCCACATCGACATGCAAGACCCCAGGGTGGTTCGGTTGCAAAGACCCAACAACTACGTCTGATATCACATTTGTGCGGCCAACAATCACTACAACAGAACCACCCAAGACCACTAGCTCCTGCAAACATCCCGGGTGGTTTGGCTGTCGTGACCCCACTACCACCGCTGCTCCAACTCCCCCGCCGGTAGTTGACTTCTAGTTGACATCTAGAGTTTTGAGCTGTTATACTATCTTACATTTACCAACATACGACTATACGGGCAGTCGGTCATATCTGAGCGGGCGTACTTGTGCGACTGGTGTTCTTGCTTTACAGTTGTTATTGTGTTCTTTCTGTCTTGGATACAATCGTTTGGGAAATCAGCATACATTGGATGGAGCATTTTTGAAATCAATATATAACACAAACTGTTTGGATTGGGTTTTGGTACAAGAGGGGACAAGACGGTCTCAGAGAGAGCAAGAAAGAAAGACATGGGCTTCTTTTCAAAGCCATCAATGGTCAAGGGTGCACGGAACAAACTACAGCACGTGCTTAGAGACGAGGTGCAAAGAAGTACAAGTGTCTGAAATCCCTCGCACCTACTTACTTACTAGCTCAAGAAGCAACTTCAATGCATGGCCAGAAACCACCATTATTAATTCGATTCATATCAATCCAATCCGTTATCCCACTAAAGGAATCTCCATATACCCTACACTCCAAAAAAGCATGAAACACGATTCCTACATACTTCCTTGTGCTCTAAACCTTTTTCTATATCCTCCTCCCTCGCAGACCAAAAATACCGCGGCAAAACACACCAAAAGCTATAACAATCCACCAATCTAATACCGATAATACACATCCTCTCTCTTACCCATCCTTACAATACATCCCAGGCCCACGCCATCAGATCTCTACTATTGTTGATACCTCAATGCAACACTCGCACATTTCAACTCCGAAAGCCTAGAGACAAAGTTCACATCACATTGCCCTCTTTCTTAATGGTACCAGTAGGCTTAAGCCCCTCGTATACCAGGCTCAGAGATAGTAAGTAGCTAGGATCCTGCCTATTCGCAAAAGAACTCCAGAACAACCTGCCATTGTTGGAGTGTGAATCATGTATTCTGTGTTATCTGTGGATATAGTCCATGATCACGTAATTGGGGTGTCGACACCATTAGATAAGTCTAGTAGATCGGTCAGGGGATATGTGCCAAGATGGTAGATACGGCAGAGTAAACTTGATGTGTTCAATGTTTCGATAGTTGGGTGTTGTCATAGAGTTGGTCATACTACTAGACAATTGGGGACCGGGCCTCTGCTCGGTTACATATCTGTGAGGAATACCAACGGTGAGTTACAAGTCATGGCAAAGAAAATCAGTGTACGGAGTAGCCATCTTTGTATTGCTGATCATCTAGGGTACGTTCAATATATCCAAGGCAAGCATGCAAAATGCAGTCAATTCGAGATAGGTATCATATCTTTTTAATCATCATTTATGCTGGTCATGCCCGCCAATCAAGGCACAAAGCTAAGGAAGCACTTGGGTAATGGCTGATTTACAGACGAGCGGTGTTGTTGGCCTTGGCCTCCGTGGCCTTCTCAATACGAGCGCCAAGGTCGGCATTGACACGACGGAACATGCCGTAGGTAGCCTTGCGCACACGCTCGTGGGCAGCACTCAAATGGGAAGAGACATTGTGAACGAAATTGTTCTGCTGGCCGGGCTGACGGCCCAGAACCTGCCAGAGACCATTGGCCTGGACATAATCGTCATCGGTAACAGGCAGTTGCTCGACAACAACAGAGCCGGACCACTTCTCGTGTTCCTGGCTGGCCTTAACGGGCTGGTAGCGGATAGGGCGGAACGTGGAGGGATAGTTGGGGTTGGCACCGTAGTTGCCGTGCACGTTCATGTAGCCATCACGGTGCGTGGGGTTGAAGGAGCGCAGCGGGCAGTTGACGGGGATTTGCTCGTAGTTACCGCTCAGACGGTGGCGGTGGGTATCGGGGTAGGAGAAGAGGCGGGACTGCAGCACGGGGTCGGCCGAAGGCTCCACACCAGGGACCATGTGTGAGGGGGAGAACGCAGCCTGCTCAACCTCCGCAAAGTAGTTCTCAGGATTCTTGTTTAGGGTGAGTTTGCCGAAGCGGCGAAGAGGCACCTCACTCTGAGGCCAGACCTTGGTCAGGTCAAAGATGTTCCAGCGGAACTTCTCGGCCTGCTCGGGGCTCAGAACCTGGACATAGCAGGTCCAGGAGGGATTTTCGCCCCGCGCAATTGCGTTAAACAGGTCCTGGGTGTGCCAGTCGGGGTTCTCAGCCGCCAGGCGAGTGGCCTCCTCGTTGTTAAAGGTCTTGTTGCCCTGGTCGGTCTTGAGATGGATCTGAACGTAGTTGAAGGTGCCATCGGGCTTGATCCACTTGTAGGTGTGGCCTGAGTAGCCGTTCATGTGGCGGTAGGAGTAAGGAGTACCACGGTCACTGAAAAGGTGCATGATCTGATGGACAGCCTCCTGGTGAGTGGAAAGGTAGTCCCAGAACATGGTAGCATCCTTGAGGTTGGTCTGGGGGTTGCGCTTCTGGGTGTGAATGAAGATGGGGAACTTGGCAGGGTCACGAAGGAAGAAGACCGGGGTGTTGTTGAAGACCCAGTCCCAGTTGCCCTCCTCGGTGTAGAACTTGATGGCGAAGCCACGGGGATCACGGGCACTATCCGCGGAGCCCTTCTCACCACCGACAGTGGAGAAACGAGTGAACAGCTTGGTCTTCTTGCCAATGCCCTTGAGCATGTCGATGACGGTGATGTCGCTGATGTCGTCGGTGACCTCGAACTCACCAAAGGCGCCAGCACCCTTGGCATGGACGACACGCTCCGGAATTCTCTCTCTGTCAAAGTGTGCAAGCAAATCGATCAGGTGGAAATCCTGGAGCAGAAGGGGCCCGTTTTTGCCAACGCGCTGAGCGGCCTGGGGGTCCATAACCTGGGGTGTATCAATCAGTCTTCGTCTACCCTTCCGGAACCTAACAAACGCCTTTCAAACGTACTGGACAGCCATTGGAGGTAGTGTAGATGGGGGTCTCATTGTAGCGGTAGGTCTCTGTAGGTAGGGACGGATGTTAGTTTCTATTTCTACTATAAACGTGTGGAGAAGCACAAGCCAAACCGGTAAGACTTACTAGGTTGATCGTCCTTGCCCATGGTGACGGTATGTGAAGTGGTTGAATCCGAAAAGGTTGGTAGGAAGAGAAGTGGAGCGAAGATGGAGACAAGCTACGGAGTAGAAGGTAAATGCGGGGTTTAAGTAAGGACGGGGGATGTCAGTCCGTCGATGGAACGATGGAGTCCTTGGACGCTGTGCGGGGAAGAAGGGGCGCCGGAGCTAGAATGGTAGGGATGAGAAATAACCGCAGCAATGTAGGCGACGATGCCAGGGAAGAAGGGATTATAAAGATTTGAAGGCCGGTGGCTCGTCGCCGAGGGACGCGAATGAGGAACCCCGTCCAGCCCCAGCCAATCGAGACCCACGGGAAAGTCAACGCAGGGGTTCCACGGAACCGCCTGCCTCCATCATTCCCGCGGCTCTAAACGAGGTACCTCTTCCAGGTGCCAGCCAAGATCACTTGAAGCCATATCTTTGATACTTTAGGACTGCATCCAAGAGACCAGATCGCTTCTACTACAGCAGTCTACAGCAAAAATGACCCATTAGAGCGAGATTTTTAAGTTACAGAAACGCAACAAACAAAATACAGCAAAGGAGCTATCCGATACGCTAGTTACCCCGCACATTGCATCCAGCTCGAGCAGAGATGCCCGCCAATCAGTGCCCATCCAATGTCAAAACCCCATCCAGTGAGGAGATCCGGTATGGCTCATAACGACGTGGAGGAGGTCACCGAATGACTCGTTAGCTGGCATGATTTACGGATTATACCTAACGGGTCACCACGGAGGCGAGCACTGAAACGGCCCGAGGTGGACATGGAAAGCACCCGACTGTTTGCGACAATCCACGCTAAAGTTCCCAGGTGAGTCCATCCGCTATCGTACCTCTGACAATCGATCTTAGTCAGTGGACCAGGCCAGACAGCCGGCCCTGCAGGCGACAAGTCGTCTGGACCTGCCAGTTCCGCGATCGTCATCTCGTCAATACTAATACAGCCTTGGCGGAAGTGTTGCCTGTTTCGGGAAATGGCTAACGGCGGTGATTCGGTGTCGCGCATACCGTGTGGCTGAATTCCGCAATAGGAAGGCGATGCTCAATGACTTTCTGGATCGAGTCTCGATGGCACTCTGATACCACCACTGAAGGATTGTTTGTTCTCCGTTACCTAATACAGATGCTTAATGAGATCTAATCGTTCAAGATAGGTATGTGACCACGGCGGACAGGTGAAACTAGCTATCGCGATACAGCGATCTCCACGCTCACCAGAGGGCAATGTTATCTGATTGCATACGGAGGACTTCCGCCCGATGTGTTGTCCATATATGACGGTACAATGTCCATACTCCACACACAGCTACCTACCAGACGCAAGTCTCAGGCGTCGGGTGCAGCAAGCGTAAGCGTGGATCAGTTACCGCAATGAACAACCGATCTCAATCCACCACCCCATGATTCCCAGGGATTACGAAGCACTCTCACGCCGGAGGGTTCCCCGCGGAAATCTCCGGCCTCCGAAGCGGAGCGAGACTCTCCTAGTGGAATGGGAATCCGAGCGGCAGAGGTTCGGAACGTCTTCCGCTCGGTTCCGATCGCCGCTAAGACCGGTTTCTTGCTTGATACTTCAAGAATTTTCACATTGCCAATCTGACATGAAGACACTGTTCGAATAGATACAGCCGAATGATCAATAAACGTCGTGTCATACCCGATGGAACGAGCAAAGAATAACATCCACAAGCATTTGCATTACAAAACCATATTCCATCAAGTCATAACCCAAGTGGAACTTGCCATCACCCTTACTTTTGCTGAGAGTTTCCGCCCGACCTGTCTCCGTTGATGCTGCTCAGAAGATCTCCTGTCGACTGTCCGACGCCTCTCGTTGTGTTTCCCAAGCCCTCGGTGGCCCCGCCAACGGTCTTTCCCAGACCCTGGGTGACTCCTCCAACAGTCTGACCTAGTCCGCCCACAGTGTTGCCGACGGTGTCTCCAAGACCGCCCACGGTCTTTCCTAGGGTATCGCCGAGACCTCCAATGAGGTTGGCTGTATACTTACATTAGCAATGACTGGGAAATGGCAGCGTGGTTTATCGGGAGTTGGTACCCAGAGGTGCGAGGACTTAGGACGCGCTCAACTAGATAAGCCAGAGTATAGACGAAGGGGACGCGCAGAATCATCAAAGGTAGGTGCAAGGGTCTGTCGACACTTACGGTTGTTGTTGTTGTTATCGTTTCCAGAAGACATAGTTTCGAAATGGTGCAGTTAAGGTATCTTCAACGGTGTGTTTGAAGGGATGGGGCTGCTGTCTGCAAGCGAGACTATGTGACACTCGATCAGGTCAACGTTGCGATATGAACTTGAATAACAGTCAACATTGAGATAAGTTGTTCTTTTTATATACAAGGTACAGCGTTCAAGGTCGTCGCCACGGGGCGCTTCCATCCCGCTATGATATCATCGCGCTCCGAAACCAAGTCGGCTGCACAACCGGCAGCCAATGGATTCGGGTTAACGAGGATCTGAGAACGGCACCGGATGATACCCTTCAGCATGATGATGAAATAGGGTTCTGGGTGTTATGGCAGTGGCTTGCTGTCCCCTATTTTGCGATGCTGGCTAATGTGCCTATTGGCCCCTTGAGCGTCCGAATACGTAGAAAATACGCGGGTCAAATATTAACCAACCCGTGAAGATATTGCAAAGGCGAGGACCGCGGGTTGAAGATCAAGGGAGCGCATCATACGTCATGGGGTATTTCTGTCTGTAGCATGAGTGCCATGTGGTAGGCCTCCATAGAGAAGGAGATGGGTGACTAACCTGAACAGTAGAGGTATCCATCTACCATGTGTGATATACTGATGAACTGAAAGTTTTGCTTACTAGGGCCTACATATAAACTTGAATCCCGATATAATACTCTGACGGACTAAGAGCAGTAGGCAGACTAGTACAGGGGCTGGTCACTTTAGAACTTCTGCAAGCACTTCGGGCTTATGCTTTACATGTCTTGAGTTGGCCACTCGGCAGCGTGAGTAACAAGACATGGGGGATGGGAAGATGAACTAAACGGCCGAATCATCGTTTCAGCGAAGAGGAAATGTGCATTGTATCGCCCAGCTGATGGGGAGTGCCGTGAGAATTATATGTGAGAGATGAATCGAGCATATACGCACTACACTGGGTACATCCAATCAGGTACTGCGTCTCCCAGACATAGATAGCCGGTCGGCTACCGCTTAGAACATGGCCAATAAACAAAATCAACTAAGCAACACCATCCTTCACTACCTTAAACGTATACGCGTTGGTTTGACATCGTGTAAGATTTTGGGATGTCCACAAGATACGAGAAGCAAGTCATCCACTGGAAATGGAGCCGCGTATATAGGCCACTGTGCTCCGACCAGTCAGCCCCTTTTTAGCCGGAAGACGAACATAAAACTAGGTTATGACGCTGCAGCAACCTGGCTGGCGATCTGCATATACGCCATGTGCTCAACGGTGTGAAATCGGTTGGCTATTGGGTGTTCAGGGTGGTCTGAATCGAGGGAAATCCTTTCGTCGCCCAGGTGCAGGCATATACGCGCAACCGACGATGGCCGGCCGGGTCAAGCTTCGTGCACCCACCAGGCTTGGCCGGGAATGGGATAGAGAGCAGCCAGGGCTGCCAGAAAGGGGCGGCAGGCCGATCCTCCAGGATTAATCTTATCGGAGAATGTTGGCTTGCATGTCAGCCACGAGGCTCTTGCAGACGATGCATCAGATCGTGCATAATCGCCATGAGAAAGCAGCAACAGCCCACCATGTATGTGGCTAAACCATGAGTCCACAACCCACCAAAACTCAGTATACCGTAGAGTTTAACCTACCGGAAATTTCTTTTCTCTCCGATCTCTGACTGTGTCTCAAGCTCCCCTGCCATCGGGAATGCGACACCAATCAGGGAGCCGCGATCAGCTGGGCACCAGCCATCCTCCAGGCCCGGACTGTCCCTTTCCCCGCAAACCCCTCGTGTCGGTCCCGGGCGTAATTGCGCCTGGCTGACCTAGTCGGAGTTTATTCTGCTGGAGAATCCTGCCCATCCGTGTCTTTCACCTCAATTGAGTCAATTCAGGAGAATCATCCACACCCGGGAATCCGAGCCACCGACTAAGGAGGCGTCAACGGTCAAGAGTCGAAGACGCCAAACCGGTTCCTGCACGCGGTGGGGGCGGGCATGGCACCTAAACCTCAGCGAGCGCTCACCACCGCCGGCCCCGCCGCGGCCATAAAAATCTAACGATTGCCGTCCCACTGCCAATGCTATCCGGTGCGGAACGTCCCTGATTTTCCTCCTGCCCACTGCCCTGGACTGCCTGTCCCTTCCTCCCTCTCTCCTTTCCCCTCCACCTCCTTTTCAACCCTCCCTCACCTCCCCCGGGCCCTGCAATTGCTCGCCAGCATGGCTTCCTCCAAGGCTCCGGATGCCATTGCCCCGGTCGAGCAGCCGCCCTCGCCCACCATGGAGCGCCAGGACTCGTCCACCTCCTCGTCGGCCAAGATCATCCAGAATGCCAAAGCCGCCACGGATAAGGAGCAGAAGATGACCTTGCTGCAAGGCGTCAAGCTCTATCCCAAAGCCGTGGCATGGAGTATCCTTATCTCTACCTGCATCGTCATGGAAGGCTACGATATCAGTCTGGTTAACAACTTCTACGCGTTTCCCCAATTCAACCGGAAATATGGCGAGTTGACGGCGGATGGAGCATATCAGGTGCCAGCACGGGTAATGCCAACCCCCTTCCCATCCAATCCCTGATAATCCTTCCAGTTACACTCTCTCCGGCACGTAATTGAGTGATCGCGTGACATGGTGGCTGACACACGTCTTCTGTCCAGTGGCAATCGGGTTTGAGTAACGGAGCCTACGTCGGAGAAATTATTGGCCTTTTCATCAATGGGTGGGCCTCGGAACGCTTCGGATATCGCTATACCATCATGACCTGTCTCGTTTTGATCACCGCATGGACCGCCATCTTCTTCACCGCCCCTAACGTTCAGACCCTGCTGGCTGCGGAAATATTGGCCGGGATTCCCTGGGGTGTGTTTCAAACATTGACCATCACCTATGCCTCTGAGGTGTGCCCGGTTGCCCTGCGTGGGTACCTCACGACCTACGTCAATTTCTGTTGGGGGTTGGGGCAATTGATCGGCATCGGCGTGATCAAGGGCATGATCAATCGGGACGACCAATGGGCTTATCGAATCCCCTACGGACTGCAGTGGATATGGCCTTTGCCCCTGTTTATCGGCATCTCCCTCGCCCCGGAGTCCCCATGGTGGTTGGTGCGAAAGGGCAAGACTCAGCAAGCCAAGAAAGCTCTCCTGCGACTGACCAGTGTGAACCGGGAGACGGACTTCGACGCAGATGAGACCATCTCGATGATGGTGCATACGACGGCGCTGGAGAAGAAGATTACCAAGGGCGCCAGCTACCTGGACTGCTTCAAAGGCAGCGATTTGCGCCGGACCGAGATCGTCTGCATGGTCTGGGCCATCCAAAACCTGAGCGGCAATTCCTTCTCCAACTATTCGACCTACTTCCTGGAGCAGGCGGGCCTGAGCACGGACGACTCCTATGCCTTCGCCATGGGCCAGTACGGCATCAACATGGTCGGCGTGTTCGGGGCCTGGTTCCTTATGTCCTTGGGCCTGGGCCGGAGAACGCTCTACCTGTACGGTCTCTGCGGGCTGTGCGTCATGCTGCTCATCATGGGATTCCTTGGACTGGTGCCGAAGGAGCACAAAACACAGGCTGCCCTCGCCACAGGCAGCATGATGATCATCTGGGCGCTCTTCTACCAGCTGACCGTGGGAACGGTGGCCTATTCCCTGGTCGCCGAGATTTCCACCCGCCGCCTCCAAATCAAGACGGTCGTCCTCGGTCGCAACCTGTACAACATCGTCGCGATCATCTGCGGCGTCCTGACCCCGTACATGCTGAATCCGGGGGCCTGGAACTGGAGCAACTACGCCGGGTTCTTCTGGGGCGGAATCTGCTTCCTCTGCATTGTGTACACGTTCTTCCGGGTACCGGAGCCGAGCGGGCGATCCTTTGCGGAGCTCGATCTCCTGTTTGAGCGGGGGGTCAGCGCGCGCAAGTTCGCCCAAACCCAGGTGGATGTGTTCGACGAGACCATGGAGCATGGGGCAGT
Organism: Aspergillus ibericus CBS 121593; assembly: GCF_003184845.1. Lineage (NCBI taxonomy): Eukaryota > Fungi > Ascomycota > Eurotiomycetes > Eurotiales > Aspergillaceae > Aspergillus > Aspergillus ibericus. Next base: position 121,571 of record NW_020292128.1, read on the forward strand.
CGATCACTACCAGACGGAGAAGACGGCGACGGCGGATGTGGCGGCGGTCAAGAAAGAGCCCGCGCCGCAATGACCAAAATGTGCTACGCTTTCTTGTAATAATTTAATATCTTAATGTACATAGACACCACTAATCATGAATATGAGACGATTAATGATCGATCCGTTTTCATTCTAGGGACACTGCTGATAGGTAGGCGCTGCACAATCCTTTTGATGCTGACAAACGAACCATCACTTCCAGGTCCATCCAGCATTACACCCTCCCAGCCCTCCAAGGGCATCTACTCATTCGACCACTCGGGCTTTTTCTTCTCTGCAAACGCCGTCATCCCTGCACACCCATCAGCAAAAGTCAGAATAGGGAAATGAGAAGAAACCAGGCTTACCAATCTTCTGATCCTTGCTCCCAAACAGCCCATGGAACAGCCTCCTCTCAAACTCGACGCCCTCCTTCAACCCAATCTCATAGCTCTTATTCACGACCTCCTTGCCCGCGACCACCGCAACCCTCGAATAACTCGCAATTTTCTCGGCCGTCTGAACCGCCTTTTCCAGCACCTCGTCCTTCCCTCCCTCCACCACCCCCGCTGCAACCCCCCACTCGCCCGCCTCCTTTCCGCTAAAGTTCTGCCCTGTCAGAATCAGCTCCATCGCCTTACTCTTCCCCACGGCCTTGGTCAGACGCTGTGACCCGCCCGCCCCGGGGATAACTCCCAGCTTGATCTCAGGCTGTCCAAAAGTGGCGGTCGCAGTGCAGTAGATGATGTCGCACATGAGGGCGAGTTCGCAGCCACCGCCCAGAGCGTAGCCTGAGACAGCGGCGATGACGGGCTTGCGGATCGTGTTGGCGAGGTGGGACCAGGGCGCGATGAAGTTGTTGCTGTAGGCGGTTGAGAAGGTGAGAGGGGCCATTTCTTTGATGTCGGCGCCGGCTGGAGTGTTCATTTATTAGTGCTGTGTGGTTGGTGGTGGCTGAGGAAGAACGGTAAGGTACCTGCGAAGGCTTTCTCGCTGCCGGTGATGATGATTGCGCCGATGTCTTTGTCGGTGTCGTAGGTGGTTAGGGCATCGTTGAGCTCTTCGAAGAGGGGGCTGGAGAGCGCGTTTAAGGCCTTGGGACGGTTGAGAGTGACTGGATTTTACAGATTACTTGCTTAGCTTTTGATAGGGTTCCAAGGGGGATGGCAGGGTTGAGTACTTAGTCCTACGCCTGGCTTGGGAGTCGAGGTGAGGATGTGCTCGTATGCCGAGGTTGCGGTTGCGGAGAACGGACGTCCGCGGGCAAGGTACGAGGTTAGGGGGATGGCGGTGCGAGAGGAGACCAGACGGGAGCACTGGCGGGCGAACATGATGATATATATTATTATTATTATGCTTGGAGTAATGGGGGGAGTGGGCAGTCAATTGGGGGAGGAAGTGAGGAAGGGCTGGGGAGTCGGAGAGATAGTTGGACTTGGATGATGGGGATGATGGGAAGCTCCCCGCAAAGCTGCCGAGGAAAGTCCGGCGATAGCCGGGGGTGCCTGCACGCACGTGAGAGCTGAGTCAGCGGAAAAGCGGCCCCTGAGGCGCAGTCGCCATGACAGTGGCTGGAGCACCCAAAGGAGCCTAGCGGGCGCTGACCGGCAGTGGCCAGTTTTCCCGCGAGCAGCTGGTGTCCTTCCCATCATCGCTGAGCTGCAGTCTTGCTTCGTCGCATTCAGTCTGACTTTTGTCCGTGCTCACTGCTGTCTCTAGTCCGCTGCCCTATGCGCTGAGCCTGCTGAGGTCTTTTTGTCGGCTTCGTTCCATCTCCCCCAATCTCCTCTCCTCTCCTCCGCTGCCTGCTGGGCAATAGATAACAATCCGCTTTCACCATGGACGTTCCTGAGCCTGAGCAGACGCCTTTCACTGCCGTCACGGCGCAGACTTCGAAGCTGGCGAGAGTACGTTTATTGCCTATTTCCTCTATTTGCGATCATCTCAAATTCGCATCGCCAGCACAGCTGCACATGGCGCCCCAACGAATCCACGCAACCACGCTAATCTCCCTCAGCAATTCCAAACCTACCTCGACGCTTCCACTCCGTTCACGGCCTACCGCTGGACCAGCACCGTCGTTCTCCTCCTTGTCTTCTTCTTGAGGATCGTCGTCGCCCAGGGCTGGTACATCGGTACGACACTCCATTTCCTCCGCACCCTCCCCAACATTCAACCCACTCACTAATGCAATCCCAACAACAGTGGCTTACACCCTCGGCATCTACCTCCTCAACCTGTTCCTCCTCTTCCTGCAACCCAAGTTCGATCCCTCTCTCACCCAAGACGAGGGTCTGGAAGACGGCGACGCCGCCGCGCCCAGCCTGCCCACGAAACAAGACGACGAGTTCCGGCCCTTCATCCGCCGTCTCCCCGAATTCAAGTTCTGGTTCTCGGCTACCCGCGCCATCCTCATCGGTTTCATCTGCTCGTGGTTCTCGGTCTTTGATATCCCAGTGTTCTGGCCCGTGCTGGTGGTTTACTGGGTGATTCTGTTTGTGTTGACGAGTATGTCTACCTTATACCCGTAGTTTCAGGTCCTGGATGAAGGAAAGTTGGCTAATCTTGTTTCAAAAATAGTGCGCCGCCAGATCCAGCACATGATTAAGTACCGTTACGTGCCGTTCTCGTTCGGCAAGACGCGGTACGGCCGGTCATAAAGGAAGACCATTCCATCTATTTCCGCTGAGATAAGATGAGATGCGATTCGATGAGATGAAACGATGATGTGGTGTGATGATCGTCATGTCATGCATGGCTTTGTGCGCTGGCCGGCTAATTGGCTGGCCGGATCGTCCGCTTCCTGTCCCTGTCCCCTCTGTTATCCTCCATCCATCTGTATCCCAGAATGAATGCGGTACCAGGGTCATCATGGACAGGAACCGGACCCAACTACAACCCTTTAATTTCGATTTGATGATGACTTTGTTGCGTGTGACCTGACCTGACCTGAACTGACTTCATGAACCGGGATTTCAATATCCTCAATGTACAGAGATTAAGTCTATGCCGTTTATGCTGCTGTTGATTGATTGATTGATTCGTTTCTTGACTTGACTTTACTTCCCGGTGCTACTAGAGTTGGAACTTCGTGTGTAATCTACTGTGATGGTGAATAGATAAAAGTGCTCTACTTTAACCTAGGCATGGGGTGTAGGATAGGATAGGTATGACTTGGTTGTTATAAGGGTATGTGAGAAACCAACCTCATTGTCTGTAACCCTCGTGCGATCAGACTCAAAAGGATTAGTCGATCACAGAAGGGTATGATATGGTCCGGAGTAGTGCAATCTACCCGGTAGTTTAGATGGACTGTTATCATGCAAAGAACGATATAAGAAACCGAGCCAGAGCATGACTCGTTTTGTGACATAGATCTTGACCGTGCTCTACCTTACAATTACCAATACAACTACCAAAGCACATCTAGAGTATCAGAATTGGTTTGATTTATTTTCCTGTCTAAGACTTTTAACTATTTGCATCTATACTTCTCATCTAGATAGCATGTGTAGGTAGGATGTGTGCGGGTAAGTCTGTCTGAAGTGAATGATGAAACAATAGGGTAAGGGCGCTGGGTATGAAAGGTCATTCATCGAAAGAAACATAGGAAAAGAAAAAGGTACAAATGTCATATTGCCATTAAGGCCGTAATGTATCATCATCATCATCGATGAAGGATCAGCGGGGAGGAAGGAGTTAGTACTAAGCGTGGGGTCGAAGGCTTATATCTCGAGATGCTCGACACTGTTTCTCTTCGGGGTGGTGTTGTCCAACGAAAGAGCGGACATGGCGCGGCTGGGGGTTGGGCGTTCGTGTTCTTGGGTTTTGGTGCAGATCCAGGTTGAGGCGTACATGTTTACACTGGTCTCTCTGTTAGTATGATTTTGTTCTCGGGGTTGCATCGCTGTTGATAGGCTTACCGATCAATGCAGGTTCCGGGGAACCGGGAGCCAACACGCCGCGCGGTGAAGCCATTCTGCTCGAAATGGCGGATGTACCAGGGATCGATGCTCGCGGAACGCAGCAGTATGCGGCCGCCCATCTTCAGGGCGTGGTTGAGTTTCTGGGCTTGGATGGCGGCTTCACTGCCTTCGGGGTCGAACCAATCCATGGAGTCCATGACCTGTTTGATTAGTTTTGGCTTACTTGGGGGGTGCTAGTTGGGTGGGCTCACCACGGCGATGGTCAGGCTGCGCGGCGTGATACGCTTGATCACTTCGTTGATCTCGTCGGTGTGGATGCGCAGGCCATCGAAAGCTCCGGGGGAGGATAGCTTCACGTGGGCCTTGGGGGAGAGGTATGCAGGGTGGCATCTGTCGCCGTTAGCTTGGTTTATGGGAGCTCCTGTCGTCTCATCTTACCTTCTGGAAAACTGCCCCTGCAGACACAGGAAGTAAAAGTAGTTGTCGTTGCTGATCAGGGTGTCCTGGACCACAGGGTCCAAGGTATCCACCACATACTCCCAGATCGACTGGCCGCTGACATCCTTTGTCTGCTTCATGTCCTTGTTCAACCCGTTTCTCTTGAAGAAGTCGTCGATGATCATGTTGCGCTGGTTGCGGGGCACGCCTGCGGCCTTCCATGCAAACCATTCAGTTCCCACCACAGCCCAGTGGAGAGGCTTGCTCATCAGGACGGAGCGGATGCGCGGCCAGATCTTGCGCTGCTCGGCCAAGGTCTGAGCCTCACAGAGCTGTTGCACCTGACCCTGCAGACCAAACACTTTGAAGAGGTAGCGGACCATCTTGATGGCGTGGCGCGATCCGCCCGTCTCGTAGAGTCCCTTGCCGGAAGAAGAGGTGAAGACATGACTGTGCTCCAGCCAGTACTGGAAGGCTTGACTGGACAGGTGTGGGCTGAGTTTGGAAATGAGAAGGTTGCGGAATTCAGTGTGCTTTCCTTCACCGAAGATCTTCCACACATCACGGTGGCCCAGAGCCATGAAACTGGCCACCTTGAGCTCCAGCAGGTGGTTCTGGTTCGGGTTCAGGTCCACCGCATGTACCCGACGTGGGCTCTTCTGAAGGTAGTCGAGGATGTTGTCTCCGGCGCTTGTGATGGCCAGAATGACATCGTCACGCTTGATATCTAGCAGTCGATGATCGACGCGAGGATCTTCCCAGTTAAAGGCATAGATGTACTCATTTCCGAACTGCGTGTGCTTCGGAAGTAGGTCATTGTAGAAAATCCGATGGTGGTGGTTCTGGTAGAAGGAAGAGGGGAGGGGCAGGTTCGCGCTCAGGTTGACCACGGCAGACTCATAAGCCTTGGATTTGATCTCCTGCGTACTGTTTTCAACGGCGGTCTCCATCTCCTTGCGGTGGTTGGCAGGAGCGAGATACGGCGATTCCGTGAAAGAGGCGTTCAACTTCTCAATGGCCTCGCGGCCTGAGTAGGTGGTGGAATCCTTTTGGCAACCGACAAAGATGTAGTACGGAATGCCACCCAAAAGGTAGTTTCTTTCGCTGGCCGAGATGACAGTGCCAAACCGGTATTCTAGGTAGTCACGACGAGCTGCCTCTAGACTGACACGGTCCACATCGAACCAGGCCCGCCAGAAGACTCGACCAAGCCAGTTCACATGACGGTTGAAGGCGCCGCCGGTATAGTTACGTGAGGAGACATCGACAATGCTTTGAACTATTCAGGGTTAGAAGATGCCCGTCAATCCAATGTGAAAAGCATACCATAGAAGTCACAAACGCCGAGAATGCCGGAGGATTTCAAGAGCGCGGGAAGCGCGTCGATGACGCTGTAGTAGTCTGCCTTGTATAAGCATAATCCTCCAAGGTGCCACACAATATCGCAAACCTGGAATCATGGACAAGCTATAACTCATCGTCGCCAAGTCCGCACCGGCGCTGCCTCCGCTACGAGGATCGACCTTGTCATCATCTGGCAAGCGGAAAGTGCGGGCATCCTGGCAGACGACCCGGACGTTTTTCCATCCCAATCTTTCGAACCGTTGGCGGGCCACCTCACAGAGGGAGGGAGAAAAGTCGACCAGATATATGTGAGAGAAGAATTCCTGGACGGGAAGGAAGGCAGCCATGGCTTCGATGTTGTATCTGATTGTGATTAGGATGTCATCTCGGGGATGCTCGTCTCAGAGTACTCACCCAGTGCCTCCGCCAATCTGAGCTGTCAGTCAGGATTCAGACAATGCGATTCGGGTTATTGACTTACATCAACCCAGATGGCCTTGCCGGGCTGGAGCTCCTTGTTCTCGACCTTGTGTTTCAGCTGGGCTGCAGCCAGGCCCAGCATATCCTCTCGACCACACAAAAGGCGCTTGCGAGTGGCATCATACACACCAGCCTATACCCATTCATGTCAGCCAATGCCGCTGTTGAAACGGCATCTGGCTCGTCTTCCGACATACCTGAGTCTTGTAGAAACTCTCGAGCGCATCCTGCTGGCCATTGCCGTGCTTCTCGTGCGGCTTGAGGAAGGTCGCATAGATAAACTTCAGGTAGGTGAAAACACCGCGGTTGTAGTCAATCTTGCGCTTCTGCGATGACAGCATCAAGACCACTGCGACGAAGCCACAGACCAAAAAGGCGGTACCAGCAATATAGATATGGAGCCAGTCCACTGGGCCCCAGAAGGGCCCGGCAATACTGCTGAGCGACATGAGGGCACAAAGGGGGTTGAAGAAATTGAGACAGGGCCTCCTGTCAGAGCAAAGAGGGATGAGAGGCGAATATTCACCCCCCAGGATTGCGAGGAAGGGCAGCTTCTTGAATCAATTGCGCGTGCAGTGCCGACAGCCCGATGCGGAGAGAATTGGCCACAATCTTTGGGATGCACGCCCCACTCGAGGTCGCCCCTCTATCGCAAAGTAAGTTGGTTCCAAAACCTCGACCGTAGCGCGATGTCCTATCAGGGGGACACATGGCCCGGAGGTGATAAGGTGCATTGGTAGGAGGAGGAGGAAGGATCCCCGGGTGGCTCCCTGCTGGCCAGCTGGCACCGAATTGGAGGACGTGCTGGGCCCGACCTGCCGGCCAGAGTTGAAGAGAAGGGGATGTGCACTTGCCATCATGGAATTTGATGCGGGAAGTTCAAAGGTTACACACCTCCTGCATATACTTCGGGTGGGCCAATCAGGGCGTGCAGTGCCCGCACGCCTTGGGCAGCCCGAGCCACCCGGGGCCAATGAATCCCGCACGACAGCCCCAGGGACCAACATGCCCGGACCGATTGGTGGAGTCGGATCAACGGTCAGCTTCCTTTTAGGATGGACGATTCTCTTAATACCTTAAATAACTTTGGCAGCAATCCCTATGTGGACTGGTCTAGTGCAGTCACCGAGTTTCCCCTCTTTCTCTTTCATTAGTTCCTTTGACCTCCAGCTATATACCTTCTAGGGGTTACTGTAGTGACCATTATTTCTCTGAGACTGGCCCCTGTCTGGTATATTATAAGACAGCCGCAGTCAGCTGGAGTATCACAGTCCATTGATCAATTCTAAAGAACTCAAGTGCCCGAGAGCATCAATGGAGTATCCATGCAAGACCCATGAAATACCGCGCATTCACCCGATCCATGCACACCGTTGAATTTGCAAGAGATCCTGCCACCTTGATTCATGCTTCACATACCCCTCATGCAACCGCGACAGCCGAGGGATATTTCCAAACGTAAATATGTATTGTACAATTGCACTGGCTTTTATCTCCCCAGTCCATTGCTTTTACGATACTTCATCCTACAGTGTGTGTCCTTTCCCAAATCCGATTTCAGTATACCAAGTGAGTTTTCTAAGACTTTGAATCATGAAGTTTCTCCAGCAAGGGTATATGATTAGACTGCCAACACCATACATCTCACCAGCCCTAGAGGGGCTACTACATTACCCCTGAAGTGTCAACACTTCCTTCTCATTGCACTGCAACTTCCCCCTTGCATTACCATCATAGCCGGCTACAATCAAATCTGCAGTAACAAAGCCCACCACACGCTCTGTCTTCACTGCCCTCACATAGCTCTTTTCCCTGAGACTTAACGAATCCGAGCTAGTACTCTCGTCGAGGGGCTGGGGAGAGGGCCAGGGGTAAAACTGAAAGTAAGTTATCTATCCATAAGGGATCTCATACCTGCCCATGAGCTGCTAGTTCACATAACAGTGTACTTGCTTCGCACAATTGGACTGCCCGACAACTTGAGAGTTGAGACAGAGGACCGGGGCAGCCCCACCTACTATATAGGAACGGCCCCACCCCCGGTTTAACGGAGGGTCCGCTTGTTTCGACAGGTCTTTAGTCTTGAATGAATTGCAAAACTGTCTCTTTCAGAGACTCAGTGTACACTGCTGGACTGCAAGAAGATGGTTGACAATATACACACATAGGAACACACATTCATGAAATAGGTTCAATGGCAGCTCAATAACTCCAATCAATGGTCCGCAATCCCCGAAACGAGATCTCGAGCCAGCCCTGCAATGATCTCTAGCGGAGTCATCTCGCCGTTGGGCGATCTCAACCGCTTAGCTGGCCCATCAAGGCGCTTCCACACCTCGAGATACTTCTGATTATCCTCGTTCAAGCCTAGCCCCCGTAGAATGCTTCGCATACCGTAGTACTCCTTGGCTTTCTCGAAATCTGAGAGTCGCACAGCTGTCGATGAGCGTCTACCGGTCTGTCGCATCTCCATTTCCGCCTGTAGAATGCCAAGGCGGATACAGTGCAGTACAAGAGCAGCGAGTCCTGCTGCTAGAGCGGTGGAGATTGAGGAGCCCGACTTTTCCTCGGAGTCAATGGGTAAGCCCTTCTCCAGGTAAGGATTCCGCGGGGCTACACTATGCCCGGGGAAGATAAAGCTGAGGTGCTGTGGGTTGCCCGTTGGATCATACACCCTGCCGTCAGCTGTGGCAGCGCCAATCCTGAATATGCGTCTGTCGTAGAAACAAGGGTATTCGATCTCAGTCACGGCCCCTTTGTCGGAAGCAGCACCAAATAGCAAGATATTCGCATCCAAGGCAGCCCTTATGGCGTCCCGTAGTGCGCTGATGCTGTTATAGTTGTCTTCCGTTTCCCTTATTGTCCAAGACATGGATATGATATCCACTTTTTGCCGCACAGCCGCCATGACAGCCTGATAAACCGTTAGAGTGACTTGCTAAAGTCGCGATTATGAGGACTCACCAACGCAGCACTTTCAGCTGAGATTTGCCGGGGACCACCATCGGGATTGGAATGCATCTCCAGTTTATAGACAAACAATTTGGCAGTGGGGCAAACTCTGCAGACCATGTCCGCCATCATGGTTCCATGCCCTCCCCCGGAGATATAGTATGGGCTTGTCCCATATCCATCTAGACTTCCACGGTCGAAAGATTCACCTCCGATGACCTTTCCCTGAAGGGACTGAATATGGATATCGACTCCATCGTCAACCACAGCAACTTTTATATCGCCTTTCAGCGCCGGTATATCGGTAAGAGGCACCTTCACGTTTTGGATCTCGTCTGCGAATTGGTCTATACATTCCAGCCAGCGATTAGGCTGTAGTCTTCTCTTGCCGATGTTGGCTAAGACATTGGGGGGGCCGACTGTATTCGCGTGTCGGCCGTAAGTCGAAGCCCTGATTTCAAGCTTATCGACGACAATGGGTTTCCGTTGCTGAATTTGGTTACCATTTACGGCCCCATGCCTTCTTGCCGCATTAATCTCCCCCACTGCTTGGTTCAATCGTATTTGGAGATGTTCCAAAGCAGATATAACTTGCTGGGATTTTTCAGAAGTCTAAGGAAGATTTAGAAACGCCAGTGGCAAGCTCGTGGTGATATGCATACCTCTTCAGCATTCCATACTAGATGCACACGTTCCAGGTTTTCCAATCGTGGGAGGCCGTCCGGCTCACCCCAAGCCTTCAGTATAGACATATTGCCGCTCCATTGTAGATAAATTTCTTTCAACCCCCTACAGGCATTGAATAGCGTCTGAGGATTCAGGTCAGACTTATACCAGGCCAAGGTATCTATCTCGAACTTTCTGAGACAATCTTCGATTGCCGCATCGGTGTGGGGCGCATCTTCTACATCATAAACGACAACTTTGAGCATGTGCCGGACTTTCTTCTCATGAAGCCAGTTGAAGAAAAAGACAAGATCATTTGGACCCTGGTCTTGCTTCAGAGTTTGAGCCAGTTTCTTTGCTAGCCTCGACCCTGGAGCGGGTCCAGGTGGCTTCTGTAAAAGAGTAGGGCGGAATGAGACATATCGCAGAGTTTCATCGAAAACCATATGGCTGTAGCTCTCTTCAAATGAGTCTTTCGAGATAGTCAACGGACCCTGAGAAAAGTCGAATGAAAGGTTAACATCTGGATTTGAGGTTAGAACATCGAAGGTAGGTACCCCGGTCTGTGCAGCAACATACTTCGTATATTCGCTCCATAGAGGAACTTCGACGCCGCGAGCTGGTCTCTTATATACCTTCCAGGAGCGCTCTCAAATGTTGAGCGAAGGTAACATAGCTTGATCTCTTGTCGAATATTGTCCGCATATGTAGCTATGTCCTGTTCTTGAGACATCTCTGTCCGTTCTTCTAGCCTGCGAACAGTCCTAAGCGGGGCTTCCATGTTATGCTGCTGCGTGTTGAAGTACTTCTGCTCGAGTTTGTCTCTTGATTGCCGCTCCCTGTGGGCATTCTGATCAACTGGCAACTCGTCGAAGGGCCTTCTGGCCTTGCCTACTGAAGCTTTTCGGTCTTCGATAACCCCTGACCGAAGCTCTAGCAATGAAGTTTCCACTGCCTTTGCACCATCTGCCCTTCTATGAGACTTCTCCCGCGTGTAATTGTGATACTCGTAAACTGATAGATCGGGCGGGTTTGTCGTGTACTTATCGAATGCTCCACCCCCGCGCGCGATGAGAGCCCGTACAATATCCAATTGTGAGGCAGAGCTCCGATCATAATCAACCGCCAGATGCAAAGGCGTAAGACCATTGTTATCGCTTGTGGAAAGGGTGATGTCCGATGCCTTTCTAATTAATTTCAGGGTACAATCCTTGTTCAGGGAGTGTTGGATGGCAGCATGAATGCTGTTTCGTCCATTTTCACATCTCTCCCGCAGCAGAAGGTCCAAGTCCATGTCGTTGATCTCTTTCAGGACGGCATCCACAAAGGCATCGTTCTTATACTCGATAGCCACGTATAGAGGGGTTCTGTCACTGGTGTCCTTATGATGCAGGAGGTGTCTCTTTTTCCTCACAACATAGCGTATAAGAGTGCTGTGTGCCATTCTGCTCGCTACTACATGCAAAAAGCTTTCCCCATTCATCCGGGTCATCTGGTCAAGGAAATGGCCATACTGGGTCAGAAACTCTGCTCGAGATCTTCCACTCCCCAGATCGAGGGTCTTGTTGCATATCTTTGAGATTATCTCGTCAAAAGTAGTCTGCACTTCGTCCCTTGCCACCAACTGTACTGGCGAATTAGTAAGGTCATCATCCTCGTAATCGGAGTCGATGTTGGGGACTTTGAGAAGCTCGGATTGTGTGTGATGTTGAACAAATTGCACTGGTTGTTTGAAAATCATGATGAGGTCAGTTCTCGGATGACTGCAAGGCTAGCAAACTTTGAGTAGAATGTAGACTTCTAGATAAAAGAGCATTCGTATTTGCGCTCGTTCGTACCCCTATATATATATCTCTTTTCGGTTGGGTTTCCATTGAGATGCTGCACAGCACGCAAGCCCCCTTCATGCAAGAAAGAGGGGAAGACACACTCGGCGCTTCTGAGCAGCCAGTGAGAGCCAGCCGTGGATTCTCGTCCATCGAAGCGGCTATCAGCAGGGCCCCTTCTGTTGTAGTCTTGCCGTCCTCCAAGCAATGATCTGTTAGTTTGCCCATGTGCGACAACTCTCCTGGCCCTGTTAGCGCCGTAATGCGGAAGCTGATGCTTAAGCATCCATCAGACACAACCAATGAGTTTGCACCTTTGAAAGTCTTATCGCTTCTAGATGCAGCAACGGGGTAGGTACCCGCTTATGACTTGTTTCATTGGTCTGGCGAGTTTTGTGTTAGCGCGCGCATCAATCAGCCCTACTCAGCACGCAGCTTATTGGGCTGCGCATGGAGGTAGAGTCCACAGTGCTTCCACATTTTCTGCAGTGCCATAGTACGTTAATCCATTTTCCAAGAATATAATCGCTCATTGTACATAGCGATCGAATCGCAGAGTACTCCGTACAGAGCCTGAAAAAGCCACGGTGCTCCACTGTAGTACTAAATATATAGTGGAGCCCTGCAGGCTGTGCGTTCGCCTTTGAAGGCCGGCGGCAATTGAAAGTTGTTGAGCGCAGAGCCTTTGCGAACAAGACTCCGGTGTCTCCAAGCGTGAAAGCTTCTACTCACGCGGCGTCAGCCTGTAGGCTAAGAGGGCGGATCCATTTACCTGAGATGGCGCAATTAAATTCAGTTATGTTTCGTGGAGCTGATTGAGAACCCTGCAACCAAGGCCGGCGTTCCGGCCGCCATGACAGCAGCGATACTGCTCAAGAGGAAGGATGAAGCTAAGTTCCAGGCCAATGTATCGATCCGGGCGAAGGCGGACTGGAAGACGCAACTGGAATGGCTGGTGGGCTCGACACGGGCAGATGACCCGGTGCTGTTTGATCCGACGATGGAGCCAACCAGTGCCAGGTATGACGATATGGAGCTGAAAATGGGAGACATCGACCTGCAGGCCATCTCCAAGATTGTGGTGGAAAGTGGGAAGAGCATGGCCTAGTGATCTGATTGGGAGTTCCTGTATGGTAGTTTGTCATTTGTTGCTGCGTGTCGCTTTTTAAAGAAGTTGTTTATCAGCTATAAAGGATTCCGAGCCGGGTTACCGCCCCTCATTATTAGTGTAGCGTCTCGTATCTGAACTAGAGAATCAAGTAGCAGGAGATGATTGATTTCCCCACATGAAAAATACACGCAAATGGCTGATCTTGCTATGGGGGTTTAAACGGAGACAAGATTTGCAGAGACTGAAACGAATAATTAGCGGAGATGGATGTTTCGGGCATGTAACTCATACCTGCCATTTACAATTCATTGTCATACAATGAAGAAAGGAAAGTTGTTGCCCCGGTCGCCGCGGCCGACCGCCTAGTACAATGTTGTCTTTAAGAAGCATAGTAAGCAGCTTTCAGAACAACAACAATTCCCAGAGATGAAATGGATCGACTACCAACTGAAATTCTCCTGTTAATTGCGGGGCATCCCGTGAATCTATCCGGCGGGTGGCAGAAGCGTGATTTACTTCATTTGATGCTGTGCTGTCGGCGATTCTATAACATCTTTCAACCTGTTCTTTATTCCCATTTGAGACTGTATAAAACCTCGACTGGTGTAGTGCGATTGGTTATGCACCTATGGAGACACCCCGAGTTGGCGAGTCTAGTCCATAAATTAGACCTTTACTGGTTCCCAGACGGGTCTAGCGATATGAAGGCGGAGGATTACGAAGACGACGAGCAATCCAGAGCCGAATTCATCGACCACGCGCTGCAGGAGATATATACGCCCGAGGAAGAGGATACCAAGTTCAAGTGGAGCGTATGGCTACGCAACTTCGGGTCCGAGGCTTGGTTTGGGGTGCTTCTTGTTCGTTTGACACACCTGGAAAGCATCGAATTTGGCCATGAACGCTCGATATTGATGCCCGACATTCTACTGAAAGCAGCAAACCGGCAGCAGCCTTTCCATGAGACTCCACCGTTTCCCTCTCTACGAGAGGTTATCTTCAAGTGCGAGGAGTTCAGTGAAGGGGTCGATGAAAACTTCGTCACCCCATTCTTCTATTTCCCGAGCGTTCGCTCAATTCGTGGCCACTCAATCTGGGCCAACACTGAAGACGACCAACGCCTCACGGATCCTGCTGATGTCATTCAATCAACCTACTCCGTCAGAGAGATCACAGTTAAGGAAATCTGGTATTGCGGCGGGATGCTCGACTGGCTCGCAGCATGCAGGGAACTAGAGCATCTCTCCCTCCAAACTTCGACTCACCCCGACGATATTGATCTCGTCGTCCCCTTTAATGCTATGGTACTCTACCAGGCTCTTCTTCCTTTCAAACAAACCCTCAAATCTCTAAGCATGATATACGAAGAAGTATATAATTACCTTCTTGTCAAAGGTTATGGATGGACCCTGGAACAGGATAACATACCTTTCGGGTCCTTTCGAGATTTTTCCGTCCTTGAAGACTTAACCATTCGACATGCCCATCTCATGCAAATCTTCCCGGCTTCTACGATTGTTCAAGCCAACAAAATCCATGTGGACGATATGCTCCCCAGCTCTTTACGAAAACTTACCATTCTTGATATTGTGGAGGACTTCTCCTCTCAGCTAGTATCGGAGCTTCAAAGCCTGGTGAGGAACAGGAATTCACATCCCCACCTTGTTACACTGGAACTTGGGAAGGAGGGCATTCACGAGAGAAACGCCATCGACAAGAAATTGTATCGTATTTTGAAAGCTGAATGCGAGGAAGCGGGCATTTACTTGAAACTGATAATGTAATGGGGATTGGTCATAGAAATTATTTGCGGTACTCAAGAAGTGCTATCATTGAATCTAGCTCGGTATAGTAGCGGGGATCATTGTAATACCTTAATGCTAAGACTTTGCCAAAATTGAATAAATCACTTTCAGTGGCTTGACCGTTTCATGCGCCTATTGTATATAAGGATCACGAAGATGACCATAGAATACTGCTCATGTCATTATGTATAGAAACAGCATTACTTCTTGCAATCGCTCAATAGGATATATGTTCAATTTGTGCTAACTTGTATCTGTTAGTACCTAAAGAGGATTCAGGATCATAAAAAACAGTTCATGCCGTCGACATATAAGTCCACAATGCTAACCAACACCCGCCACAACAATCCCATTCATTCAGGAATGCGCACAACCGCCCTGCCCTCAATCTCAGACCGTCCCAATCGCTGCAACACATCATCAATGCAATCAAAGTCAAAGCACTCAATATGCGCCTTCACATCACCCGCCACAGCCATCTCCATCAGCTCCTCCATCTCCTTGGCGGTTCCAGCCGAGTTACCAATAATCGTTTGTCCTGCCTGAAGTCAGCTTCTGTGCTACTCCGCGGACAGCTACCTATCACTACCACACCTTTAACGATCATATCAAACGGTGTAGCGGGTAGCCTGAATGGCACACTCGGTATACCAACGCACACCAGGACGCCCAGACTCCGAAGCATTTTCATACTCTGGATGTATGCGGGCTCGCTGTTGGCTGTGCAGATGACGGCGTGCGCGCCTAGACCTGAAGTTAATGCTTTTACTTCGCGTTCGACGTCGTCGGTCCTGTAGTCTAGGAAGCTGGTGGCTCCGAGGGAGAGACAAAGCTGTTTTTTCTTCTCGCCGCTGGGCTGGGGGTTAGTTACGGTAAGAATTGATGATATGGATCGTACCTGTCGATGGCAATGACTTTGAGGCCTTTCTTGGCGGCAATTTGAACGCCCCTAGGTTACCGTTAGCCTACTTATGTTGTAGGAATGTATGTGGTTGGGCGTACATGTGTCCTAGACCTCCTCCGGCTCCGGGGAGGACAATCCAGTCTCCGGGTCGGGTTTTTGTCTTCATGATTGAGGAGTACATGGCGATGCCGGCTGCATTGAAATTAGTCTATGCACGGTAGTGTTGTAATGGACTGAGTTGACGCACCGCACAAGAGCGGCGCAGCTACATCTGGTGCCAGCTCAGGAGGAATTATGGTTGCGTGGATGGCAGGGCTGACAATGTATTCTAAGGCGCATACGTTGATTAGCAAGTAGTTTGAGTGTAAAAGGAAAGAGCAACTCACGTTGAAAAGTCCCTGGCACGTTCTGCATGCTATTAGCAACCCAATTGCCGCTTAATACATCTATTCACCTACCGCTCCGGCATTCTTCTGATATGGACAGGCCGTATGATTGATAGCGCAAATCTCACACTCCAAGCAAGAGCTATAAAGCCATCTGCATATGTTTTGTCAATCCCTGCTTCCACACATCAATAGCCATACGAACCGAATACCAACTCTTCGTCCCATCCAAACTTGCTCATCCAGCCCACTTCCCACTACACAAATACCTGATCAGAACATGACCAATTGACAACAAACAACGACAGAACATACTCACCTTTCACCACTTTCCCCACACCTTCATGACCAGCCACATCTGTCAGCATGGGGGTTTCCCCGCGCACACTATGAACATCCGAATGGCATAGTCCGGAGTACTCGAGTTTGACTAGTACTTCTCCCTCCGTGGGAGAGGGAACCGGACGGTCATGTGTAATTTGTAATTTGGAGGTGGCAGTCGCTCCAGTTGGTGGAAGGACGGCTGCGATTTGAGTCTGGGGAATAGTAGCCATGTCGTGTATTGAGGGGTCGTGAAGATGGAGAGGGCGCCGTTGGTGGGATGTTGCGGGGTAGATATGCGCAGGGTCAATACTGACCGTCACGATGAGAATTACACGGGAAAGTGAACTATGACGGGATAATATGTCTTATCCCGACTTGTGATCAACTATGGATTGTAAGATTGAGTAATCACTCATTAATGCAGATAACTATCTGGAGGCTGATCCGAGGCTATATCAGGACTGATAGGCGCTTTGCCAACGATAGGCTCCGCAGACTGATAAGAAGACCCAAGATTTCCACTCGTTTTTGGGGTCTAATACTGCTTCTCCTGGATTCATGTTGGGTTTGTTTGTTCGGATAGGTCTAGTTCGGGGTACTATTCTGTCTAAGAGCTTTCCTTGGAAGCAGTACCCAAGTGTGCCAATTCTGAGTCCAGAGCAATGGGGAGTTACTGATACGGTATACAGTCCTATTTTCTGCTTCTGATTCTGTATGGGCAACAGAGTTTAGATACAGGCAATCCACATGATTCCAGCATCAATAGCATCTTGTCTTCAATCTCGTTCGTAGCCTCGCAACATTAATGCAACCACGGCCGATAACCGCTAAGAACAACTACTTCCATCCAACCAAAAGCACAGCGACTTAAATCTGTCCGGTCAAGGCCGTAAAGCACAAACAAGGCGAGCCAAACTCAAATTCAAATCAATTAGGATATTATGCTAAGTCTGGGGAATTTCGATATCAAAAAGGTATACTGTATGAACGACATGAGCCCTGAACAGAGTAGAAAAAGGACATGGAAGGAAAGACGAGTGAACGGCACCAAGGATAAATGACAAGCATCCATAAGCTCTGCGGAGCCTTATCACCTGAAAGCCGGGAAATATATCAAAAGAAATCTATAACATGTCACAGAACACCGTTGCTCATGCATTTTCGGACTGAAGAGTTTGCTGTGTACGCAAAATGTCAGCATATATCCAGGGTCAAAAGAATGGGTATGCACATACCACCAGCCAATCCATGCCTTCATTAAGACCTTTTCCGTCAATCGCAGAGCATGCGACGATGCTCCAGTTTCTGTCCCGCAGTTCGCCCAGCTTCAGAGCCTCTGATATCTCGCCCGCGCCTTTGGCGCCGGGCTGGTCCTGCTTGTTGGCAAATACCAACAGAGCCGCATCACGAAGCTCGTCCTCGTTCAGCATCGCCGCAAGCTCATCAGCGGCCGTCCCAAGTCGCTCAATATCTGTGGAATCAATGACGAATATGACAGCGGCCGTGTTGGCATAGTAACAGCGCCAGTAGGGGCGAATGGACGTTTGACCTCCGAGATCCTGGCCGAGCGCATATGTCAGCACCACCAGGTCTTCCCTTCTAATGGCAGTAAATGTATCCCACGGGCTCGAGCTTACCCAGACATTGAAATTCAAATTCCGATACGTCACCGATTCCACATTGAAACCAATGGTCGGTATCGTAGTGACCACTTCACCAATCTATTGGCGAGACATTAGCACTATTTTCTGACGGATCATCTGACTGGCCAATAAGTCCACACACCTTGAGTCTGTAAAGAAGGGTTGTTTTTCCCGCGTTATCCTAAAGCGAGAGAGGGTTAGTCTGGAATCGCTAGTAGCTTGAAGTCTAGTGTCAAAACATGCGTCACATACCAGCCCGAGAATGAGGATGCGAATCTCCTTCTTCGTCCAGAGGAAGGACCACATACGAGATAACGAGCCACCCATTGTTGCAACTGAGCTAGTAACACTGGTCAGAGGGGTACGGGTCTCGTCGAGAGAATGACGGAAGGAGATATTGCGGAGGAATGATCGGGTGTCGAGCGGTGGCGGAGACGATGCGGCGAACACGAGAGGAGTCGCGCGGACGGCGGCACCAGCCAAGAAGACGGCAGATGTTCGAGGAGCCCAAAGGAGGTGTTGTTCACTGGAACTGAACGAGAAGCACCATGACACGAGATGGCCACGATCAAGAGCTGACTAAATGGCATGGAGGGATGGTTGGTGGCAACCATTGGTCCGCGGTCTCCTGCCGATCGGCCTGGCCCAAGCTCGAATCAACTAAGGATGGGATGGTTTGGGGATGCGGTTCATTACCGCTCACGCCGTTCGATGTTGTCCCAACCTGCCAATCTTCATTGTCGTCAGATCGCCTCACCTGCCCTCCCCCGGCCACCACGCCATTCGCCTAGCCAGCCTTCTCATCCTCCCGCACGCGCAACACCGTGAATGGGGCGCTCCTGATTTGAACCTCCTCCTTCCGACATCCTTCGCGATCCGCTTGCGATCTTGCCGGACGACTTTCTCTCACCACTCCCTGCCAGCAATTCGACTGTCGGTCTAGCAACACACCATGGTCGGCAAGAAATCGGGAAAGGCTCTCCTTCGGGATGAGGGTATGAGCTCACCAGGCTATCGTCGATTTTCCTCTATACTGACACCCGCATTAGGCCTGGAGCGGACCGATAACAATATGGAACTGTCAAGCTGGCCGCAAATCCCTCCTATCAATCAGAAGAACTACTACACGTATGTCACTCGATGTTTGTCCTCGATGAATGGCGGTCATGCTATTCACTGCCATTTGACTCGCGCCCTCCCGCTCAGCCTTGAACGCTGACCTTGCTTTCATCACAGTGACTATCTGAAGCGAGATGATCAGTACCTGGCATTTAGACTACAAAACGAGGAAGCTCGAAATCGGATGGCAAAAACCGCCAAAGATCGCGATCGTGCCCTAGCCATGGCAAAGGCCAACGACCTGGGACTGCCCGAAGCAGACGCGGACGTGGATGGCGATACCAACATGGAGGATGCTGAGGAGAGTACTGCGGAAACGCTGGGCTCAAAAGTCATTGTCATCCACGTTGGCAGTCAAAACCTACGGATCGGATTGGCTAGTGACGCCTTGCCCAAGACTGTGCCGATGGTAATCGCTCGGAAGGCCACTAGCAGTGAATCGGAAGAGCACGAGGAGCCTTGTCCCAAGCGGTTAAAGATGGACGATGGCTCAGATATGGAACCAGAGAAGATGTTTGGTCCTGAGGTCTGCTCTTGGCCCAATTCTGCCTCACTGGAGTCTGGCTTCTGACGTATTACAGTTTTCCTCTCAGTATACGACGATGATGGCGGATCTCAAATCCCACATGCGACAGAACAAGCGCCGGACACTGCCAAACTCCAAGGAAATGGTAATCAATTTCAACCGAAGGACGGTCCCGGAGACCATCTCAGAGCACAATGACCCGATGCGCGTTGAGTGGACGGAGATCCCGGACCCAGCACCCGAGTACATCGTGGGACAACCGGCCTTGAGGATACCCGATGCCTCAAAGCCTCGCTACAAGCTTTACTGGCCCATCAAACATGGTTGGTGCAACGAGCAAGACTACAACAACAAACGATTACTCTTTCTCGACATCTCTCTCATTCTGGAAGACGCTTTCAAGACTCAGCTGGGACTCACTAGCAAGAAGGACTGGCCCCAGTACTCATGCGTCTTTGTTATCCCTGATATCTACGAAAAGTCCTACGTTACTCAGGTCCTTGAGTTGCTCATGAGGGAATTTGCCTTTGCCCGTGTCTGCTTCATCCAGGAGAGTCTGGCCGCTACCTTCGGCGCCGGGTTCACCTCCGCTTGCGTCGTCGATATAGGTGCTCAAAAGACCTCGATATGCTGTGTCGAGGAAGGCATGTGCATTGAGAACTCACGCGTGAATCTCAAATACGGTGGGTCAGATGTGACAGAGACATTTGTCAAGATGATGCTTTACGATAACTTCCCCTACTCCGACATCAACCTCTGGCGCCGATATGACTATCTGTTGGCGGAGGAACTGAAAAAGAATGTTTGCACCATGAACGAATCGAGTGTGTCGGTGCAAGTTTTTGATTTCCACCTTCGTGTCGCCGGTCAAGATACCCGGAAGTACTCTTTCAAGGCCTACGACGAGGTACATCTCGCCCCGATGGGCTACTTCCAGCCGACCATCTTCGACCACTCCCAGAAGCTCAAGGGGCGGCGGAAGTTGATCGCCCGGTCAGTTGATATCTACGATGGGCAGCCGAACGACCCAACGTCGACTGCCCAGTCGCATATTCTGTCTAGCATTGCTTCTCCGTCTACCAACGGTCAGGTGAACGGCGACATGCAATTGAACAACCTGGATGTACAGGCCACACCAAGCCGGGTCCAGCAGTTCAATGCTCTCAGTCGCGTGCAAGAGCTGGACGCCACCCCCCGGTCATCTGTCGCTGGATCCCCTGTCCCGGAGGCAGTAGGCACCCCCCAAGCCGGCGCTGCCACCCCCGTTCCGGGCGGACAAGGCCAAGGCACCTCACAGCCCCGTGCGCCCACCGTTGAAGAACGTGATGACATCCTGCCAGTATACCCATTGGACAACGCAATCTTGACTTCGATCGCACAGGCTGCTCGATCGGATGAACGTAAAATGCGCGACTTCCTCGGCGGTATCATGGTTGTTGGAGGCGGTAGCTTGGTGAATGGGTTCCACTCATTCCTGGAAGAGCGTCTACAGGCTCTGCGACCGGCCTTTGCCAAGGAAATCATGATCGGAACGCCCCCGAGAGACCTCGATCCGCAAGTTGTTGTCTGGAAGGGCGCAAGTGTCTTTGGCAAGTTGAGCGGAACGAATGATAGCTGGATTGGGCAGTTGGAGTACGACAGACTGGGACATAGACTCATGGCGTACAAGTGCATGTGGGCCTATTGATGTGATGTCTTTTCGATCTCTTTTGGTATTTCTACACTTGAAAGATGGTGTTGGTGCTCCGGGAAGACGTTGTGACCATTCTGTAATTTTATGAATCTTTGGCTAGCTGTGCGCATGATTCACACATATCCTGTGACTGGCAACGAACCATATGAATAATGACAGTGAACTATTTCCTATGATAGATCTATTCACTGCATCCATTGATACAACACTGTGCCAGTGGTCATAGCATCCGAGGCCTTTCTCTCTCCACCCCATCCCTGGAAGATTGTTACTCCGCTTCTCCGCGCACACAGATTCACGCTAACCCAACCAGCCAGGCGGTGTGTGTTTGCAGAATGGCCCAGCCAACCCCAAGTGAGTTTGCCCTGCATCCCGACACTGCAATCGTGCATGCTGTTTTTCGGGTCTCACTGACCAGGCGATCGCTTCTCTCAGACCTCCAGCCGATTGATTGTAGCTGCCGGGGCTCGGCTGGGTCTCTTGTGCCGGAGCCTGCAATCCCGTCCTTTACCCTTCCAGAGCCACGTAAGTTTCAGCGAGCTGTCGCAGCGAGGTCGGAGCTCTACTGACACGGGTCGCAGTATACAGCTCGCCTCCCTCTGACGAACCGAGAGTCTTGCAGCTATCTGTGCTCCACGCGGAAATGTCGAAATCTAAGGATAGCAGCTCCTCCGGGGGCTTCCACCAGGAATATATCGCGTCTCTGCGCTATCGAAATGACCTTCCGCCTCCGGATATGCCCCCGAAGTTTCTCGATATCCCACACGAAGGCTTGGAGCGCTTCCTCACCCCCGGCTTTGCATCCAATCTTGCCCGCCGCGAGGAACCGAATATTGATGTCGATGCGGAGGGTGGTATGCCGATTGACCTGGTCGGTATTCCGGGGCTTCACCTGGGCGATGAAAGTGGTACGTAGCCAGTGCTAGCTTGATTCTTGTCGAGATGGCGGCTAATCTGTCGGACCATGCAGCGATTATGGCTCCTGAGAACCCAGAGCCCATTGATCCCGCTGACATGGCGCTGCTCATGACCCCGGAGCAGCTGAGGAACCCGGCACCAAAGAATGCCAATGTCAGTTTCCTTCGTCGTACACAGTACATTTCCGCCGGTCTTCGCGCGCCGGATAGTCCCAAGGTCACCCCCATCCGATCGAAACGTGGCCTTGACAAAACCAAGTCGCAAGATGATCCCACCTACGTCAAGAAGTACCTTCAGAAGGGTTTCGACATCGCGTATCCCAACAGCAGACATGTCGGTGAGGATACGGCGAGCAAGATCAAAGGCCACACTCCTACTAAGCTTGAACACGATGCATGGGCTCACCCAGTGCATCCGGATAACCCCAAGTTGAAGCCCGTTGGATTCTATCCCCTCCTCCCCGATCTGGCAGGATTCCCGGATCCCGGTGGTTTCGTGCAATTCAAGTTCGACAAGGCGCCTGTGCAGGATGTTTCTGGAAGAAGGGACAAACGCATGGATGTTGCGGTCTTACTTCCGTCGGCGCCAGAGGAGCGCATTTGTCAAGAGCACGCGACGAAGACCGCCTTGCATAAGACCAACCCCAACTTGTACCCTGACCCGGGCCCGATCCCGTGGGATTACGATCTCTTCTTGCCTGAGAAGAAGGAAGCGGCCAAGAATGTCTCGGCGAGTCTGCGCATCACGAACCCCGACCGCGACAATGAAGAGTTGTATACGCATGAGGGAGCCGACAATGCCAAGTTCCATCGTTTCGACCGTCTCCGCACGTATGCGACTAGCGCTCAGACTTTGGGCAATGACCAGAAGCAAAAGGATGTCGCGTTGACCCTTTTTGACCCTTCGGAACTGAAGGAAGGACGGCAAGGTGGCCTAGCCTCGAAACAGAAGGCCGCCTACTACTACCCCATCCTCGGAAAGACGCGTCTCAAGCCGGAGAGAGCCCGGACCATCGCCCAGGCGGGCCTGGCGCCCACACGTCCAAAGACCAAGGAGGACCAGGTCGACCAGATTCAAGTGGTGGTCCGCGACCCTGATGAAGCCGAAGTCTACAAGCGTTCTCTGCATCGGGCTGCTATTGACCCGAAGTTCGCCGAGACGATGCCCCCACCCCCTGAAGAGCCTGAAGCCACCAGGGACGACGATGAAGGTGAACACGGGGCTGACCGTCAGCCTTCGCCGGAGGACGCAGACGACGATGCGGACAATATGAGTGACGAGTGATGTTGCATCATATGGAGCTACGACGGCAGCAGACATGCTCCTCCATCTTTCCCTGAGTGTACTTTTCTTGTGCATTGCACTTTACATACCCTTTCATATCTCATTATACTGATATTCTTTGGTGTTCACCTTGCATGGCTGTCGCCGCGGAGTCCGAGCTACTAGCCGTGTTGTGGTCTGGCTGGTATAGGAGTCACGGCAGCAAAAGGCGTTGTGTGGCATGATGACTTGGAGTTACGTAGCGAGAGTTTGGTTTTTCCCTTGCAGGATGTTCAGCAGGCTGCCATTGGCGATTCATGTACATCCATAAATTACTAGTCAACCATATTATCCTGCACGATTTACTTCCTTCACGGCATACTCCGTATGCTGATCAGATCCACACCGCCCTGCCCTTCTGCCGGGTAAACATTTGACCGCCTCGGGACGTTGACGCAAAAGAACCGGACTCGAGGAATGCCACCGACGTCGATCCACCGCAGCCTTCTGCTTGACTGGAGGTGTACTCGCGGCATCCTTGGCTGCGATCTTTATTACAGTGGACTGACCTGCAGTTGATTGGCTTTGGATGGTGAGTCGTCCACAATTGCCCAGAATTGGTGTTCATTGGCATGGCATACAGGAGGGGACTTGAACCCACGCTACTGTCTGAATATCCAATAGCGATTGATCTGTCTATACAATCTTCACTTAGTGAGACGGCTAACTGATTGCTGTGCAGGTCAATCACCGTGCCAGCCTGCTCATACTCCCTAATCGATCTCCTAGAATACATACCAACTCGACAATGGCTACCAACGCAGTTGCTCTCGCCTGGAGATCCGCAGGCCGGAGAACTCCTGCTCTTCCCTCTCTTCGCGCCACTCAACGGCCGTCCATCCTCCACCGGGATTCGCTCCTCCGTCAAGTCCGCTACTCCTCGGAGGCGGCATCTCAGACCAAAGAAGCAGCCAAGGAAACCGCCGCACAGGTTACGGAAACGGTGAAGGAGACCCCTAAGAAGGCCGGGCGTAAGCTCAAGCGGACTGTCCTGGGCACCTCCCTCGCCCTCACCCTCCTTGCTGGCTACATCTACGGGACGGACACCAGGGCTAGTGTGCACCGGTACGGTGTCGTTCCCCTGGTCAGACTGCTCTACCCTGATGCTGAAGATGCGCACCACTTCGGAGTGGACATCCTGAAGACGCTGTACAAGTATGGCCTGAACCCGCGGGAGCGCGGCGACCCGGATGGTGATGGCTCGCTTGTGACTGAGGTATCACTCAACTCTCCCTATCAATTCCTCACCCATACTCAGTCTGGATAGGTCTTCGGCTACACCCTCTCCAACCCCATTGGTATCTCTGGCGGACTCGACAAGCACGCCGAGATCCCCGATCCCCTCTTCGAAATTGGGCCTGCTATTGTTGAAGTCGGCGGCACGACTCCTCTCCCCCAAGAGGGTAATCCCCGTCCGCGCGTGTTCCGTCTGCCCTCTCAGAAGGCCATGATCAACCGCTACGGCCTCAACTCCAAGGGCGCGGCCCACATGGCTGCTGTTCTTGAGCAACGTGTTCGCGACTTTGCCTACGCCAACGGCTTCGGTGAGCACGAACTCGCCGAACAGCGCGTGTTGAACGGTGAGGCCGGTGTTCCCCCGGGCAGTCTCCGTGAGGGCAAGCTCCTGGCCGTCCAGGTGGCCAAGAACAAGGCGACACCGGACTCGGACATTGAAGCCATCAAGCGTGACTACGTGTACTGCGTGGACCGACTTGCCAAATACGCCGACATCCTCGTCGTCAACGTCTCCAGCCCCAACACCCCCGGTCTGCGCGATCTCCAAGCCGCAGCCCCGCTGACTGCCATCCTGAAGGCCGTTGTCGGCGCCGCCAAGAGCGTCGACCGGAAGACCAAGCCATTCGTCATGGTCAAGGTCAGCCCGGACGAGGACTCTGACGAGCAGGTCTCCGGTATCTGTGAAGCTGTCTGGGGTTCTGGCGTCGACGGTGTGATTGTCGGTAACACGACCAACCGCCGTCCCGACCCGTTGCCCAAGGGATTCACCCTCCCCTCGAAGGAGCAGACTGCCCTGAAGGAGACGGGCGGATACTCTGGTCCTCAGCTGTTCGACCGCACCGTTTCCCTGGTGTCTCGCTACCGCTCCCTCCTGGATGCCACCGCCCCAACCACGCCTAAGGTGATTGAAGCGCAGGAAGCATCCGCCACGGCGACCCAGGTCGAGCCCGACGTCGAGAACCTCCCCCCGGTTGAAGCTCCCAGCGCGTCAGAGGTGCTTCCTCGGAAGGTGCTCTTCGCCTCGGGCGGCATCACCAACGGCCAGCAGGCCAAGGCAGTGTTGAACGCGGGCGCGTCCGTCGCGATGATGTACACGGCGATCACCTACGGGGGTATGGGCACCGTCACCCGCGTGAAGGACGAGCTGCGCAAGGAGCAGCAGTAGATGCACAACGAGCTAAGTAACCAAAAGGAGTGACCGGTCGATGATGTAGGGAGTATAGGACGTAGATGGGACATTGTAAATAGAAGTGTTATTGACTCATAGTGGATGACATAAAATATTCATTTGCATCAATTGATGTTTAATCTACAGTCTGGAGTTGCATTGATTGACTTAACGTAGGGAAAAGATTATAAGGTGGTTTTCATACTATTAAATAATTATCCCTGAGGTTATTTCTTTGGCAATAGTAGATCAGTAGAATAATTCCTTAGAAAATTGGTCATTTAAGAACCCCATCATCCAAATTAGTACAGGCGGTTCGTGTCTTCACGGAGCAGTATTCAGCAGTACAATGGAAAATACCAGGTGCCAGGAGAATATGGCAGACATTCTTCATCCATCACCTGAGAGGCCATTCCTTCACCCACTTAGAAGATTACACTCCTTTCTCCATAAAACTCATTCACTCAGCCTACAAAGCTACCTAGTCCGGGGCTAGTCAGTTACTACACCTCTGAATACGCAGTCTCATAATCTAACCCCTCAGAAGTTAGGGGTAACAGACAATCCCCAACGATCATAAAGCAGGACACGGAGGAATCCGTATACTTCAGGCCAAATAAAATTAGATTTAAACTATACTATGGGCGGGGAGGGGAGTGGGCCCGGACGGGTCAGGTGCGGCCGGGTCACACGTGCAGGTCATGCAGGCGGCCGAAATTTTCTTCAACCTCACGGGACTGTGAAGCGGGAGATCTGGGCCTGGATGGAATCTGCCACCTTCGAGAAGGGGGCTCACCGACTCCTTCATCATTGATAGTTCAGTTCCGTGGATCCTGAATCCACCTGATAGCTGCCGCCGATGGATCGAGTCGGCATTGCCTGTTTTAGAAGCGGGGGGGGGGGGCGAAAGGCCCTGTGTCAATGTGTCATTGTTTAAACGGGCACTGCTCGGGTTGCCTGAATGGGATATCCGGGTGGATAGCCAGCATACTCCGTATAATCAAGAAAAAATGGGGTTGTGTAAATTTCTGTATCCCGCGTGATGAGATCCGTCTAGTAGCAGTAGTGGTGTACTCTCTCGTCCGAGAGTGTCCTGATCCGAGCCGATCATGCCAATGTCTCCTCGACTTCCCTGACTACCTTGCGGACCCCTTCGATCTCGTGCGCGAACCGGCCCAGGAACATGCCATCAACGGCCTTCCCCAGACCGCCCGGGCCCCACAGGCCGGGCCCGGCACTACCCCCGTACAGGATCCGGACGTCCCCCGCACGGGTACCAATCACCGCCTTGATGCCCTCCACTACCGCCGAAATATGATCCACGCCCGCGGGCGCGGGCTTCCCAATTGCCCACACCGGTTCGTAGGCGAAGATGACCGGCGCGTCCGCGGGGATGGCCTTGAGGACGGCCTGGATCTGAGTGCCGCATTCGCTGACGGCCTGACCGATGGCCTGCGAGGCCACGGGGCCTGGAGCTGTGATCTCTCCGATGCAGACGAGCGGGACCATGCCCTGGGCGCATGCGGCGGCGGCTTTGCGGCCGGTCTGCTCGTCTGTCTCGCCGAAGATGTCGCGGCGTTCTGCGTGGCCTAGTTCGACGATGGAGACGCCCATGGAGCGCAGCGCCAGCGGAGAGACTTCGCCGGTGTAAGCGCCCAACGGCTCCCAGAAGCAGTCCTGGGCCCCGAGCAGAAATGGGGCTGGCAGGGAGGGCGTGTCATCCTTCGGGAGGGTGGATTCCCAGGCCTTGATGATCTCCGCACAGGGGTAGATGGTCAGGTAGTCGGGAATGAGGGCCAGGAGCAGCTTGGAGCGGTTCTCCGGGCGGACAATGTCGTTCTGAGGGTCGAGAAGAGCGCGGCAGTAGTCGAGGGTGCGAGCAGGGGTAAAGTACATCTTCAAGGAGATGATGAGCAGGTTCTTCGGCAGAACGGGGTAGACGTTCTGGGATGCCATGGTGGCTTGGTGTGGTGGATAAAACTAGGATGAAGCTCTCCGAAATTGTTTTCCGTCGCAATCAGGAGCACCCAACGGGTCCCACGGTTGTATTAGGCTGGCCGTTATCTGGGTCTAACCTCGATTATACTGGTGAGCACCCACTTGAGATAGTGTCGATGCCTCGGTGGACTGGAGGTGGATCGAAGAGGTGGCCGTGGCGGGAAAGAACAGCGAGGAGGAGAAAGAGGGGATGCCAATCAGTCGAGTACGGAAGTAGTAGCCATTGCGTCAGTGGGCATTTCCATTGGGGCCTGGCGTGCGGCTGGTTGGAACTACGATGTTAGCTCGCCGGTTAGTCTGCAGTGGTAGTACACAGTAGCTGGGAGGAGTACGGAGTAGAGAGGAGACGATCGGCCCACGCGAGGGCAGCTATCGGCTGATGTCAGAGGCTATCGCGATGTTGGAGAGAACCTGGGGAAGAATGCGGGCTAGTGTGGATTCTCCAGACCGTGTACGGGGATGATACTGGCAGTAAGTCGGGTAGTTTGAGATGATTCTGGGGGAGGGGAACCCCTCCGGATAACCAGGCAGCAGTGCCGCAGTCATCTCGTCGAGGCCGCATGGAAAGATACCGAATCGACCGGAAATGAGGTCGTCCCTGATGTCCGGAACGGGACATCCGAGTGGTCGCGAGACGGTAAATTACCGGGGGTCGAAATCTGGCGTTCTGACAGCTCCTCTGCGGTATCGCCCTATCAGACACTGGCAGGTGGGGAGGGCCAGTGGGGCAAGTGCAACTCAGCTGGAGGTCCAGCCGGGACTACTATCAATGGACTACTACCACCACCACCATACAATTGGGAATTTGGTTTACCTGCAGTGATGTTTTACTTTGGTATGCGTCGGTGGTGGTGGCTGGTGTGGAAGGGGAAAACCGGGCAGAGCAGGAGAGGGTCTGGAAATTGGAGAGCTCAATGGCGCAAACTGCATCGGAAGGCAACGCAGCCGGAGGCCTCCCCGGCTAGGCACCCTGGTTCCTGTGCGCAACTTGACTGGTTCCAATGCTGTACCACTGCGCACTGATACACACGGGATTCCTCGCAGCCTGCCGTCCCATCGACCCCAGAATTCTCTCGGGTTGAGCCTCCGGAACCAAAGCACCAGGCCACAAGTCAAAAGACATACTGTGACGGTGGTGAAGATGCATAAGCATGCTGCAGTTGAGGCTGGATGAGCTACCTCATAGGGTACTCGAGCACTGCTAGGGGTAACACACGATGCTATCCGGATGAGCCCACGGGATCCCCTCCTCGGGATACTCGATGTATGCATGCGCGACGCCAGTACTGTGTATAGACTTCCGAACTAGGCCAAGTCGGCCGATGATAGCGTCGCGGCGTGCAGCCCCCACTTGCATCCAGGAAATTAAACCATCAAAGAAAGGAAGGGGAAATCCAGCATCGAGGGGTGAATGCAGCCAGAACCAAAAGGGTGAGCGGGTTGACATCATCGGGACAGATCGACTCGATACATGATGAAGATACCGAGTAGTGAGCATGGGAGAGTTCCTAATTCATCCGAGATAATCAGCCCCCAATGCCATTGGCGCAACAGCAGAGTTGCAGCACAGCACACTTTGCGCGACCAAAGACGGTCGAATGGTGGTTGATGTTGGTCGCAACCTCATGACGCCATGGTGGAGCTGCCAGGACCCAAACATGGCCCGGTCCAAAACCGGCTACTCTGGATCGCCTCGACTGTGGGGTCATCTCGAGACAATCGATGAGGATAATAGCGCTGTTCCGCCATTGGAATGCGCGGCCAGCGAACGTTGGTCCGAGGCACCTCCTCCTCGGGGAGGACAAGAATGTATAAAAGCTGGCTGCATTCCTCGACTCTTTCATCACCATTCCATCACTTTCCTCTGAATCTTTAAACAATAGCAAGGTCGTCCTATCTTGCTATCTTCCACTCCTCCACTATCCTTCACATCAACATCAACTACCAATCATCCTAATCATGTCTGATCCAAAGCCCCTCCGCATCGTCATGGCCTGCGACGAGGCCGGCCAGCCCTACAAGGAGACCCTCAAGGCGGCTCTCGAGAAGAACCCCTTGGTCGAGTCCATCACAGACGTCGGTGTCAACTCGACTTCCGACAAGACAGCATACCCTCATCCCGCCGTCGCCGGTGCCAAACTGATCAAGGAGGGCAAGGCAGACCGCGGTCTCTTCATCTGCGGCACTGGCCTGGGTGTGGCCATCTCCGCCAACAAGGTGCCCGGCATCCGCGCCGTGACAGCACACGACTCTTTCTCCGTGGAGCGGTCGATCCTCAGCAACGACGCGCAGGTGTTGTGTTTCGGACAGCGGGTGATTGGCATTGAGCTGGCCAAGAAGCTGGCCAACGAGTGGGTGACATACCGGTTCGACCCGAAGAGTGCATCAGCCGCCAAGGTGCAGGCGATTTCCGACTATGAGAAAGAGCTGGCGGGGACAGTCTAATCTAGTGCACTAACCGATGCATTAATACGATATTTCCTTCGAGCAAGCGATTTGGTCGGACTGGCTCCGGGCCTTTTGGATAATCGACGAGTCAAGATACCACGAGAGTGCGATACCACAGAGTACGAACTGCATGGCCGGCCCATCAGACTGAACTTTGTACTTAGTCATCTATGCTCTGAATACTAGTTATCATTTTATCATCCAAACATTCCCCGTAGTTGTTACTTGATCTTCTTATCAACCTGAACAACATGAAATAGCCTGCTGACTCATCCCCGGTTCTGCGGGGATCGATGACCTTCGACACTCCACTACACTCTACACACTACACGAGCACTGATATCAAATAGCAGATTCTATCAGGATGGCCGTCTCTACGACGGCGGTTGATCCTCCTCAATCAGGTACAAGTGCCTGCAAGCACCTCCTACGCGAAACCAAATAGAGCCGGATCAGCTCGGATCCACCCGCCATCCTAACATATCCAGCTTCTTTCATATACAGCCTCAATTAACAATAACCGATGCTGTGATATCTCCTTCTTCCGCTGCTACACACTCATTAACACCGTCAATCCGCTCCGCAATCGTATACCACCCGTGATAACTACCCAGCACTACGATAAGTATCTATCAGGAGCAGCTAAGTGAGTAACAGTGGGGCACCAGTGATCCACCCGTCCGATATCCGAGGCCTTCTTTCTTCTTTCTTTCTTTCTCGAAGGGTATCGAACGAACACCTTCCGCCCCTGAAATAAGTGCGCGCACGCACATCGCCAATCACCATGTCCTTTGAATTAAAACAAAAGGGCAATGCCCTTTTCAAAGAAGGTGATTACAATGGCGCAGAGGAGATGTATTCGCAGGCGTGAGTTTCCCTCCCTCCCCAATCCTGGAGTGTTGATCGTCGTGCACGTATACGTACCCGCTTATACGTCCAATCATTTCAAGAACGAACGAATGAATTAATGAGTTAATTGATAATAATGAAGGATCCAAAAGAACCCCAATGAACCAACCTTCTTCACGAACCGCGCCCTAACCCGCATCCGTCTCGAGAACTGGACCGGAACCGAACATGATGCTCGCGCTGCCATCGCTCTCTACGGCGCACACTCCACCGCCAGCCTGAAAAGCGCCTGGTACCTTGCGCAAGCGTTACTCGGCCAGCGACGGCCCCAAGAAGCACACGAAGTCGCGGTCACGGCGTACCGACTGAGTCTAAAGGCCACGGACATCAAGCCGAAGGACAGCCAGACGGAGAATCTGTCGCGGGTGGTGTTGCGTGCGAAGCAAGCGGTTTGGGCGGCGAAGGAGACGGCGCGGATACGGGAGCTGGATGAGACGTTGGCGAGTGTGGAGGGGTTGATTGAGAGGGAGGTGGAGAGGGGAGTGGAGGAGTTGAGGGGACGGTTGGAACGGGGGGAGATTGGGGCGATTGGGTTTGGGGAGGATGAGAAGGAGATTAGGACGGAGTGGGAGGAGAAGGGGAAGAGGTTACGGGAGGTATTTGGGATTGCGGGGGAGAAGAAAGAGCTGGTTGAACGGGTGAGTCCATCTTTCTTTGCTTTTGGATGTTGGGTAGGTGGGTGAGGCATACTAATACCAGTCTAGGTCGTCCCCGATTATCTCATCGACGGCATCACATTTGAAATCATGCATGACCCCGTCATTACACCATCCGGGACCAGCTTCGACCGTGTCGGCATCACCAAATACGTTGAGCAGGCCAAGGTTGATCCGATCACGCGCGAGCCCATGACGGTGGCGGATCTCCGGCCGAACTATGCGTTGAAGGCCGCGTGCGAGGAGTTTCTCGAGAAGAACGGCTGGGCAGTGGACTGGTAATAGTATCTTAATGTAATTTATCACACCATACCTTGTATCCTTGTATGCTACAGCATACTCCCTACACCTCGGGATGTTAAACTAGAACCGCAACCTCAGGCACCAACCACCACCCCACCAAATCAACAAAACCCCCAACCCCACCTTTCCCACCACTCACTCAACTAGCTAAGAAACCCCTCCTCCCCTCACCACCTTCCACCCTCCCAAACACACACACCTACACCACACACCACCCAAACCAAACTAAATACCCAAAATGTCCGTCCCCAAATTCACCGAATCCCTCTCGGCCGCGCAATCCGGCGCCAAATTCACTCCCGCCGTGCAAACCGCCGCTAGCAAGATCGATGCCTCGGCTCTGTCGGCCGCCATCGAGATCGTGCTCGCCGGTGGTGACGATGCCTCGGTGGAGGGTGAGCAGGCTGTCGCTCTGAAGAGCGGGTTTGAGTTTGCTACGGAGTTGGTGAAGATGTTGGGGTCTGAGCCGGGGAGTGAGGAGAAACTTGATGTTAGTGTTATACCCCCTCCCTACTGACCTGGATGTGTTTGGTGGAAGATGGGGATGTGAGATGGGATTGGATGGGATGAGATGATATGCTAATGTGGGTATGGGTGTAGCTGTACAAGTACTTCAAGCGTGCTCGGAATGAGACGCCTGCTGAGCCGTCGTTTTATCAGATGGAGGTTTGTTTTTCTTTTCCTTCTCCCTTATCCTTACACTTCTTGTTGAAGGGGTTTGTTGGTTGTGGTGGTTGGATATGGCTGATGAGTGATGTGTATAGGCCAAGTTCAAGTACAACGCCTGGAAGAGCATTAGCCACGTCAGCCAGGCCAAGGCTCAGGCTCTCTACATCAAGCAGGTTGAGACTCTGATTGTCAAGTACGGTACTCGCGACTAGATAGATCTTGGACTGTTGGTTCACTAGATACTGGACTGGATCTGGATACATGGGTTGCGGTGATGGATGAGTTATGATATTGCATAGTCATCGATTGGTTCATCTCTCTCTCTCTCTTTCTCCCTCTGTATGTGGGTGTGTGTTGGGATGGGAGTTGTAGGCTGTAGATGGGTAGTTGGTTAACCCTCCCAGGTCTGCCCGAGCCAGTCTGGTTCGCTGTGGCTGGCTGTTGCGCACCATGGTGTATCGTCGGCCGTGTATCGTGTCAAAGGCAGGTCGTAGGGCATGCGGAATCCAATGACGGTGTCTGCATCAACGGCTGCAGCTGCGGCTGCATCGGGCATGTCTGTTCGGAAGCAGGGGGCCATTACTGTACTCTTTTCACCCCCCTTTACATCTTCATCCTGTGCACCTTCGTTGCCTGCGCCCAACAAATCCGGCCACACCACAACCCCAATCTCCCAACTACACCCCCTCACCTCCCCATTCGCATTCACGGCCGCCCCCCATGCCTGCGTCGACAGATTCGCTGATGTAACCATCGCCCAATCAATGCGGTCCATTTCCTCGTTCGCATACCGGATATACGTCTTGATATGTGGTGCCGCGCGCCGTCGACCCGCGTCTCGATCCGTAGACTCCTCGCCTGCCCACCGACACAGATACGGCCGTAGATACTGTAGTTGTTTCTGCTGCGCCGCGCTCTGCAACTTCATGTGAATGGAGCCGCCGGACGCATAACCATTCAGTGAGCGGCGGATCTCATCAGGGGTGGGGAATATGATCGAGTAGTTTGGCTTAGTCTCGTCTTTCGGAGCAAGAGACGTGAAGAAGGTCTCTTGGAGCCATTTGGGCGTTTGGCCCAGAGTGGCGACGGAGGATATCTATCCTCAGTATTAACACTAGTCTGAACAGAAAGTGTAGTGACATACCTGAGTCACAATATGCGGTCTCCCCTCCCCCTTCCCCTCTGAAGCTACAGGAACAGACCGCAAAACATCCCTCAATCCCAACCACCCCCACCGCGTCTTTCTCTCATCATACTCGCCCACCTTCAGCTTCGAAGGCACACTAGCCACTAACGCGGCTCTCACGGCCCCGAAATCGTACTTTTCGAGCTGTTCAACCAGCTTCCCTGTTTTGCTGGGACCATATGCCCGTAAATACGAAAGAAAATCTCTTTTAAACTTCCCCCCTGGTCCCATCTCCCCGTGAGGTTGGGAAGAGGTAGATGTGGATAGTGGAAGAAGGGGAGATCGCCACACAGCCTGGGTCATGTTTGTCCAGTCGCCGGGAATCATGTTTGCTGTGTGGATGACTATTCTACTTGGGTATTAGCACAGCTTCATGTAGCAAAGACAGAAAACAGGGAGAGGGGGGGTACATACTCCACCACATCATCCCACCTCACCAACACCATCATCTTGGAATGATGCGTTCCAAACGGCTCCGGCATGTATGCCACTATAGACTCGACATTGGAGTAACGCGTACATGCTTCCTTCGGTTCCTCTATATCAGCATACTATATACATGCCTCTAGTTAAGACCAAAGAAGAGGAAGAGGGACATACATCAATCCTCACCCTATTCGGCGCCTCCTTCTTCCACGACCCATGAACAACCTTTACTTTGACTAACTGCCGTACATCCTCATCGAACTGGCTCATCAGAAAATCCACATCAAAGAGGTAGTTGAATTGCCAACATTCGCGGATTAGCGGCGAGCCGAGGAGGTCGTGGAGTTGGATGGTGGAGAGGTTGTGGGTTGTGGTTTGGGGGAGGTCGCGGATGTGGGTTAGTTGGATGGGGGAGGGGACGGTCTTTTTCTTTTCATTATTTTTGGTGTTTTTGTGGTTGGAGTTGGCTTGGTGTTGTGCTTGGGGGCGAGGTGAGGTTGGATGCGGTGGTGGTGCTGTGGCGCGGGATAGGGATGGGGGTGTGATGGAGCGGTGTAGGGATGCTAGGATAGGGTGGTTATTGTCACTGTGAGTTCCTGAGGAAGGAGGATTGGAGTCGGAGTTGGATAGTTTGGTCCTTTTGGAGGGACGGTCTGAGTCCATTTTGTGGTTGGAAGAAATGAAGTGAGGTGATGCGGAAGGCGGAGGATGTCACAACAGTTGAACTGTAGCTATGTGGTTACAGTTGGCCACAACATACAATTCTATATCTTGGTATATTTTGATAATCCAATGATTCTGAATCGAACACCGCATCTAATATACATAACTATTATACACCAATCTACTATACACTAATATACACTACACACTACAATTCTACCACATGAATCGCTGCACCCTCCCCGGTTCCTGCGGCCACTCAAACCCGCAGTACAGGAAAATGTAGCCCGTCACCGCATTGATCACCAAGAACCAATACGTCTCCAGGAACAACGCCATATTCGTCGCCACCTTCGCGTTCAGCTCCTCCGCTGCATCGCGGGCCCGCTGCCGGTGCACCACCGGCGTCGGCTGCGGCGGCAGATGCAGACGCCACATCACCCACGGGATGATGAAGTATCGCGGCTCCACAAGCGGCGCCGTAATCAACGACAGCGTCGTGGCCGCCAGCCAGACAAGCACGAAGCTCACCTGCGGCGCGCCCTGGTGCTGCTTCTGCCGCTGCGCAATGTGCTCCTGAAGCCGCGCGAACGACTCGAACGGGATCGGCTCGGGCTTGGGCTCAGGCTTGGGGGCGGCCTTCTTGGTCTTGCGACGCTCGACCTTCTTCTGGTCCAGCTTCTGGCCCTCCTGTGGTACTGGGACGGGCTGGGTCTGCGGGACACGCATCAACTGAGGGACCGCGGGAACGGTCGAGAATCCAAAGGCCGAGATGACCATCCACGCGCAGAGAAAGTACACCACCACCGCGGCGTACTTGACGGCAGGGTGCGTGCGCAGCAGAATCCGGAAGACATAGAAAACATAGTGCCGGTTGTCGGCCAGCGTAAAGGGATGCACAATGGTGTTGAAATGGACCACAGCCAGCATCACCGGAAGAACCACCAGCGCCGTCAGCAGCTTCGGAAAGCCCTTTTGTTTCTTCGGGAAGCCAAAGTCGAGGAATTTAGGTAGAAGTGACTTGGGCAGAACCAGGTTGACAACCGGTGACAGTAGAAGGGGCCAGGAAAAGAACACAAAGTAGGGCCAGATGTAGAGCATCTGAGGCAGATGCAGGCCGGCCGTGTGGAACTCCTTGTGTCCTGCAGTTGTCAGTTTAGCACTCCACTCAAATAGACAGTCAACCTACCCAGCACCACACCATCATTCCACAGCACGAACCCACCAAACCCAGCCAGTATAATCAGATACGGAACAGCCGAGCTGACCACCGAGCCCAGGTTGTTCACCGCAACCAGCACCAACGAAACAGCCGTCTTGAAGTAGTCTATTCCAGTCAGCATCATCCACAACCAAGAGCAAGACACTAACCTGCAATTGTCGCCTCCGACACAAACGGATCATACAACTCATTCATCCACCCCGCCTTCGCAACATCCGCAAAGCCCGACGACTCGCATCTTTTCGACGACAGCCGCAACCGCCGCACGACCTGCAACCCGCCGAGGAAGATAGCCACCCAGAAGATATTAGTCTGTCGGAAAGCCAACGCCACCAATCCCAGCACAATAAATACCAGCGTCTGCAGCGGAGCAAACGCACCCTGCGACCGCTTCAAGTCCCAGTTGTATGCCTCAATGACCACCAGCAGCGCCAGGATATCGGTATAGTACAGCCCAGAGAAAAAGAACAGCGGCGGGAAGAGACAGATATTCAACACGGTATGGCTCAGCCATGCGCCGGACGGACGAGTGTTGCGTGTCCGGCGCAGCCGATCCAACAGGGTCTGCAGTCGCAACGGCAGCGCCACGGCAGTGGCGGCCACGTTGGTCGCACGCAGAGCATCCGGGGTCAGCTCCGTGGGGGAACCGCGCAGGAAGAGCGCAACCGCACACAGCACATAGGACCAGAGATACAATCCCGGAGGAGTGGTGATCTTGGGATCCCAATGCGTCCATTTATGAGCCCAGTAGGCCTGAGCCTGGGGGACATGAAAGGCCTCGTCCAGATACGGTTCGGGAACAACGGTATTGATCTTCGCCATCCACAGAGGGATCAGCAGGAGAACAAAGGGGATCGCGTAGCGGGCAGCCAGGGCCACGCCCGACTTGGGTTGCGCGTTCATGGTCTGTCAGATTGGGGATTGAATCATGCTTGACCGAGCTGAATGCCACTCCGCAGTTCCTCCGTAAACTAAAGACCGTCGACGCATATGCAAACCAACCAAACACGCCGCATTGGGCAATACGCATCGCGATCGATTTTCAATTAAACGCTGCAACTCCTTCCTTCCTCCAGCAAACAAACTCCAGAGCATGGGATACGCCCATTCAATTGAGCCGACACGTCCCTGACCCCCTTCTACCGCACCAATACGCCCACCCGCGCCGTGAGGGTCAATGGCCTTTCCCCTCCCGCGGGGCATCACGCCCCCGGAGATCTCTTTCCTGGCCGAGATGGAGATGGTCACCATTCTACCTCGTCAGCGGCTCGAAGGCCTTGAGCTCCTAGGAGTATGCCCACTCCCTCCTAACCAACCCAATTTCCACCACCACCACCACCACCATACTAACAAGCAACCAGGGCCCCGTCGAACCCCTTCTCCCACCCCGACGCGCCTCCCTCCCCCTCTGGCTCGCCCTCCTCCTCAAACGCCAACGCCGCGCCAACATCCTCCCCCCGCCCTGGCTACACCCCGAATCCCTCGAACTGATCCTCGAAATCGAGACCAAAGACGACGACTACCAGCACGTCTTCTCCCCGCCCCCGCCCCTCCCAGGCCAACCCACCCCGCGAGACCGTCGTCCACCCACCATCAGATCCCAGTACACGCCCTCAGGGGAGAAATACCACCCCGCACCTCCCTTCCTACCCGAAAACACAACCCGCGATCATATCCCGCCCGGGGAGCCGCCGGCCCTACCGTTCCATTGGCTGGAGGTGGGGACGATGTTGCTGGAAGCGGCGAGTGATGATCTGGTGGAGCCGGATCAGACGAGACGGTTGTTGAAGGAGTTGAGGGAAGTGAGGATGGCGAAGATTCGGTCGGGCGTGGATGTGCTGGATGCGGCGGCGATGGGGGGTGGGGGGGTGGCGTTGACGGGGGTTGGGGCGATGGAGTTGGGGGAGGGAAGGAGGTTTATTGCTGGGGTGGTGGATGGACTTAGGTATGTTCGATTCTTTCAGAGAATGGTATGTGGTGTGATGCTAATGATGGTAGACGGATTGGAGCGTCAAAGGAACAGGCTCGGCGGGAGGAAATGGCTGAGGGCATGGCCAATGGAGGGTATGATGGCACGCAGGACTATGAGGATGATGAAATGGAGTTTTAGATCGATATCAGAAGCTTTCGCGTTGTTTGTTGTTTCAGGACGGAGTTCTCGGACGGATATATTGACATGCGCATACATGATCGTTCAGATGTATATACCCTATATCAGTGATGGATTGTTGGCAGTAAAGGTCATTCTAGAGGTAGTCCATTCATTCCACCTATCAAACACCATCCGCATGCGACGCTTTGCTTAAACAGAGAGGAGATGAAGAAAGAAGATACAGCAATGGGGACCCTTGTGACAATCTCCAAGGAAACAACAAAACAACAAAACAAGAAACGCAAGAAGTGCCATCGATTGGATCCTACACATGCCAACGCCGACGACAAGAGGTATATAACATCTCCCGCAAAGAAAACCGAAGGAGAGAAAAGGGATCCAAACTGAATACAGAACGAAAAGAACGGTCGTCAGCACCCTGGGACGAGCCCTGAACCCAACCAGCATGCAACTAAGCGACGGTTTGATCCTTCTGCATCATCTTTCTGCGCGCCGCCAGAATCATCTCGTCCCTCCGCTTCTGCAGCAAGCGCTGGCGCTCCTCCTTGCTCTGCGACCAGCCCGTCGAGGGGGCCTGCGGCTCGGCGGCGTTCTCGGCATCGATCTTGGCGCGGAGGTTGTAGCGAGAGATCAGGTCCTGGCCGTCAGCCTTGGAGGTCGTGTGGCTGGGCGCGGATTGCACCGGAGCTGTTGGGGGAATGGCGATCTGGGGTTGGAAGGACGGGGGCGGCTATGTTGTCATTTCGTTAGTTGATGACTTCCGTGCGGGGCGCGAGAAGGGAAGAGGGGAAGGATAGACAAGACGCGCAGAAGGGACCAAAGTATCACAAAAGCAAAGAATCATGAAGGAAGAGCACTCACCACTTCCAACCCCCGACCAGTCAGGATTCTCTCCGTCGTCGCCGCAACATTCCCCCCGTTGCGCTGCAGATCCCACATAATCTCGCGGGCGCTGAGCTGAGGGAACATCTGGGAGATCTGCTCTACCTGAGCTGGGTCGACGACGCCGCGCGCACGACTGCGCCCGCTTCCGGAGCTGGGTTCATCGCGGCCGAGGAACCAGCGGAGCACGAAGAACGACACCACGGCGAGGGTGAGGAGAGAGGGGATATTCAGGGACGGCTCTTCGTCGGGCATTGTGACGGTGTTGGATTAACGGGCGGAGGTGACGAGTAGATGACGCGAGTCGATCGGATGAAGAGTCGCGACTGGGATAGGATGGTGGAGTGAACGAGAGGCTAGCTGGAAGACCAGACTGCGCGTTGGTTGAATGGAGGGTGAATATGATGGGGATGCCGCGGCAGATTGGGGGAAGCGGCGAGGTGGCGGTGGGACAATCGGAACGGGGCGGGCACGTTGTCCGGTCGGGTCTCGGGGCAGTTTGGCCAGGGGATTCAATGCAAAAAGCAACCATGCCCTGGGAAAAGGGATCGAGGCGACCAACGCCCTTTTATACTCTCTACGGAATACGATGTATCGGATCTTCGCGCCATCATTAACATATCTCATAAGATAAACCGGTAGAATCCCGCATCATATACATCATCCGAAACACCGAGCCAACCATGGCGTCATATAGCTCCTGTCCCAGCCAACCAAGACCCCAACGCACCAGAACAATATGGACAAACGAAGAATAAACCACACATCTACTTCATATCGGCAGGGGTTAACGCCTGGACTACACTCGTTCCCTCACTGAACCGCGTCCGGAAGATGCGGTTGGCGTTCTGGAACATGCCGTCCTTCAGCGACACAATAATGAACTGCGATCCCTTGAATCGCGTCTTGATCAACCGACCAATATTCTGCGTATGGGACAGATCCAGCGCAGCGTCGACCTCGTCCAGAATGTACATCGGGGCCGGCTTGAATTGCAACAGCGCCATGATCAGCGAAAGCGCAATGAGAGACCTGCACACGTTAGTCTTATACCTTAAGAGAATATCGAGGAACGTACCGTTGTCCACCACTCAGCTCGGTCAAGCTCTGCTTCCAGACCTTGCCCAGGGACACCTTGACTTCCAGACCTTCGGTGATATCCTTGCCCTCGGGGGGTTCCAGCTTGGCAAAACTGCCAGGAAGGAGATCGGCGAAGATTTGTCCAAAGTCAGCAGTGACCTTGGTCCACGTCTTGTGAAGAGCCTCCTTCTTGTACTCGTTCAAGTTGATGATGGTCTCTTCGATCTTGCTCTTGTCGCGGATGACGGTCTTCATCATGTTCTTCAACGCCGCCTCCTTCTTCTCGACGCTGTCGATCATGTTCATGACCTTCGGGTTGATCTTCTTCTTCATGCCCTGGAACCGCTCGGTCAGGTTGCGCAGAGTTGACTTGCACTCGGCGATGTTCTGATTCTTGAAATCATAAGCCGTGTTGGATCGTCCGAAGTTGTCCTTCTCGTCGGCGATCCACTCATGCTCCTCCTCCATGTGGGCCACCGTCTGCGCCGCGGCGTGTTGGTCTTTCTGCAGTTTGTCGAGCTGGTGGCCCAGCTTCTGGATCTCCAGACCCTCTTCCGTGACCTGGGAGCTCTTGGACTGCTTCGTCTGCTCGAGTTCACGCAGCTCGTCATCGAAGCCGGTCAGCTTGGCCCTTTCATCTTCAAGATGAGCCTGGGCAATGTCATGGGCGTCCTATGGCTGTTAGCACCATCACTAGGATCTAGTCAGTTTCTCATACCTTAATCCGGGCTTGTTCTCTCTTCAGAGACTGGATCTCCTCCATCTGGGCCTTAAGGGTGTTCTCAGTCTCGGCGCTCTGCTCCTCGGCCGCTGACAGATCGCCGCCGACCTGCTCCAGCTCCAACCGGGAATTCTGAAGCTCCTTCTGCAGGGACTTCACCGAATTGGAGTTCTTGGCCAGACTCTTCTTGAGAGAGTCCAACGAAGCCTGCAATTCGGCGAGTTTGCTGTCCTTGTTATCATTGAACTCACTCATATCCTTCTCGATCCGTTTGATATCCTTGGATGCCTCACTCTGGCGAGTCTTTGCGTCGGAAATGTCTTTCTTCAGCTGCTCGATGTTCGCTTTCATCTCTTCAACGGCGTGAATGATCTAATCCGTAAGCTTGGGCTAAAAAGATAATCAGGTGAAACATACCGAGGAGGACGAGTTGCTGCTGATTTGCTCCTCCGTGAGTTTAATCTCGTGAGTCTTAAGGTCCAGCTCCTGCTTGATGGTACGCGCGGCATCGAGCTTCTTCTTCTCCTTCCGCATTGTATCCTCCACTGTAGCCAGCTGTCGCTCCTTGCTTCGGATCTCCCTTGTGATTTCGTTGAACTTCTGCAGAGTAACGAGCACACCACTCGAGTTGGGAGCACTACCTCCAGACAGGGTACCGGACGGGTCGTAGACATCGCCCTCGAGCGTTACACTCTTGATCCGAACAGCGGGGTCGAAAGTGACCCGCTTGGCTGTGTCGGCATCATTGCAGATCAAGGTGTTGCCGAACACGTAGTTCATGGCCGCCGTGACTTCTTCATCGTATCCGATGAGCGACAAGGCAAGGTCGACCTTTCCGGGCGCAATCTTCTGCGCCGCTCCAATCTTCTCCGCCGACGCAACAAAGGACGAGATCTTATTCAGAGGGATGATGGTCACCCGCTTTTTCAGTCGTCCATTCTGGAGCAGCTGCGTACCGGTTTCGGCACTGTCGACAACAACGTTGTACAAACGACCACCCGCACAGATTTCGAGGGCCGTGGCCGCTTGGAGCTTCTCTTTATCGAGGCTAAACAGCTGAGCAACCAGACCCTTGACCTTTGACCGATCGAAATGGGGATGGGGATCGGTGTAGTTGAAGTCAACATTGGCGACCTTTCTTTGAAGCCCGTCAGCCCTCTGGCGCAACTCACGGATCTCCTTCTGAAGTTCCGTCTGCTGCTGGTAGAGCTGTTCCTCGCGGCCAGGCTCAAATCCCAGCCTGGTCAGCTCCGATTCGAGTTTCTTGGCCTGGGACTTCAAGCCCTCCAATTCTTTCAGAAGGCCAGAGTTCTGTTCCTTTGCCTTCTTTGCCCGAGGTTCCTCTTCCTTGATTCTCTTCTCCAGGTTAGCAATCTTGAGCTTCGCCTGTTCTTGTTCGGTGGCGGCTGTGCTAGCCCGGTTACGAGCGTCCTGAAGCTGGCCTTGGTAGCCGCTTTCCTGACCTTCTTTCGAAGCGACACCAGTCTGCAGGGTCTGGAGCAATTCCTCCTTTTGCTCCACCTCGGCCGTCTGAGCGTCGAGCTCTGCTTTCGCGGCATCGTACTGCGCCTGGAGCTTATCATAGATCTTCTTCTTCTCCTTGAGAACCTTTTCCAAGTCGCTCACTGTCCTCTGGACCTCGGTTTTCTTCTCCTTTTCTTCGGCGATGCTAGCGTTCTTCAGGTCGAAAACGGTCGTCAATCGAACAAGTTCATGCGAGTGGGACTTGACCTCGTCCTCGAGGGCCTGGAATTTGCCTCCCTTTCGTAGTTCCTTATCACGAGCGGCTCGGACCCGCTTCACATCCTCTTCGAGGTGAGCGATTTCGCTCTTAAGCTTGGCCGCATTGTCCTCCAGCGCTTGTACCCTTTGTCTCTTGGTCTCGCATTCTTCACCCGTGGCCCGTAGCCGCTCATTGCCTCGGAGATAGTCGTGCGCCACCACCAGTCGAGTCAAACGCTCCAAGTCATTCTGGGTCTGCTGGAAATCGAGGAACGCGCGCTTTTCAGACCGAAGCTTTTCCAGCTTGGGCTCGATTTCTTCCTTGAGCAGTTCCTCGATTTCACGCAGCTTCAGCTCCTTCTTACTCATGGTCTTCACAGCCTTTTCCCTCCTGTCCTCGAACATTCGTGTACCGGCCGCTTCCTCGATCATCGACAAAATCTCGACGGGCTTCATGTTCAAAACCTTCGTAATCCGACCTTGCATAATCAAGAAATTGGGGTTGTTGATATTCAGCTGCACACTCTGGAACAAATTCTGCACTGTCTGTTGCTGCGCACGGTGGCCGTTGATCAGGTATTTGCTCGTGCCGCCGAGGACGATTTGCCGGGTCACCGAAATGGTCGCATACTCTTCGAAGCCGATGGGCGATTTGGCTGTGTCGCGGTTATCGAAGACGATGGTCACACTGGCCTTGGTCACACCGGCTTGACCACGCTTGTAGATGAGATCCTGGAGGTTTTGCGCACGAACGGTGGACATGTTCGTGATACCGAGGACGAAACAGATGGCATCGAGAATGTTGGATTTACCACTGCCGTTGAGGCCAGTGATGGAGTTGAAGGATTCGTCCCTACAAACAAAGCAAGTCAGTCGCTGGCAAAGAAGTCGCCATCTCAATCTCCGCATACCATCCTGAGATCACCGTACGCACGGCGTACGATTTAAAGCCCTGGTCCATGTCAACAATCACTCATTCCAGGCACCCAGTGAGCACAACGTACGTCAATGATAATCTCCGTAATCCTCATAATTGCGACTCTGATCCAGCCCCATGAACTAGAAGATCAGGTGCATAGGCGATGGGATCGGGAGGTTGGCTGCCGAATGTTAACGTGTGGGGAGTGTTTTTGCGGGCGGTGTTTTGCCGTCGGGTGCCATCTGTTTACGGTTTGCTCTTTCGGGCTTGGTGCACGCTATCGGATA
Organism: Aspergillus ibericus CBS 121593; assembly: GCF_003184845.1. Taxonomy (NCBI): domain Eukaryota; kingdom Fungi; phylum Ascomycota; class Eurotiomycetes; order Eurotiales; family Aspergillaceae; genus Aspergillus; species Aspergillus ibericus. The sequence goes on from NW_020292128.1 coordinate 165,584, forward strand.
ATGTAATCATGGAGGGGCTACACGTGATAGAGACAGGGCCCGCACGTCACCATACAGTGTAATAAGTCTCGGAAATATTCCAGCTCAGTGGCCAGAATAGTATGGGAATTATGATGTTTTCTGCCGACCTGTAGATCATGGTATCATCCGTACTGATAATAGTAGGGTTACGTACAGAAGCAGGCGGAGTTCCTCATTACGGATCTGTACTCTCTTAGAAGACTCATTCACAGGCCTGTTGACATAACACACGTGGCATGGCTTTCTTTCTTTGGTCATATTCTCTTTGTCCTATGACTTGGATTCAGTTAAGTTGTTTAATATGACTCCCCCTCACGCTACATACCTTTTGAGTCTTTGTCGTTGAATAGCCCTGTCTCTCGATCTCCATTACTTTTCTTTCAAACACGAACGTCCTGGAATTCCAGCGATTATATACTCCCGGTCTATGTGACTGGGTAATTGTGGTGATACCGAGAAGCTTTTGTGCCGGAGACCGCAGTTATGAGCTAAAAGCCTCCAGGTGCAACAGACAGTATCCTGAAGGCTATTTTCAGACTTTAGCCGTGGGAGAAGATCGAGCAACCAAGAGGGGGAGGGAGAGAATGGAAAGAAAACCGAAGCTCTTGGACTCTAGGGCGTGCTTTGAGGCCTTGGTGCAATGCCATATGCGCTACAGCCGTCTCAATGCTACACCAGTAGAAATACCCCAGGAAACCGAGGTCCAAGGGGCAATGGCAGAAACCACTGGCGATCTCTCCGAGCTTATTATTGCCATGAAATTCTCTCTTGAGGCAGCTAGGACTCTCTCCCTTGAGGAGTTCAGTCAGTTGCTTGTGTTCTTAGGAGACCCTCGAGCCGGCTCAAAATATCCCCAGGGACTATTGCAAGCCAAGCTTACACAGAGGCTCCAGGAATTCTACTTGATAGAACAACAAATGTCTGGTCTGCCTTCTAATGAGCTCTCTATCCCGGGGGGCCCTGTCGATGCGGATTTGGGAATTGCCCTGCATTTGGCGACGGGACGAGATATATCTAGAGATTTTTGGGACCCAAGAAGCGCCTCTATTAGTCTACTTCAAGAGAAAGGCATGAGTGATCGGTTTACATTTGGGTATGACTGGCACTGGAGGGCAGAGGAAGCATATCTTGACAGAAGCGATTGCCCTGTGCGAAAGTGGCCGAGGCATCTTAGGGAACTTCACGATCAGATGTCGGCTGATATCCTTGGGATGCTATCGCTCCCATTCTTGATTACAGGCTCGGCATGCACGAGGACGAACCTAAGCAAAACCCTTAAAGAAACAAACAAACGCCTAGAGATCCCAATATCACTACATACTACACTGAAATTCGACCTCGATTTCCGAAACAACTCCTTACGCCGGATGATTGCTCATGTCTACCACCCATCCTCTGGGTTCACTGCCAAGATATCAATGAGGGAAAGCATGGCTTCCCAAATTGATGCAGGCCTCAACTTCTTTCTCTGGCTAACAGGAAGAAGCTATGATGCAAATTCTTTTCGTCGCACGTACTCCCAGGCTGGCCCTTGCAGGAAAAAGTCCGCACCACTCGCGGAGATGTACTCATACATAAGAAAAGAACGTGAAGAGCAAAGAAATCTAAAGCTGTCAGAATACAGCCCTTCATTTCTCGGTTGGGTAGGCAGGTATCTATTTCAGGACCCGGTTACTATCCTTTTGTGCGGAAACTCTGTCGCCGTTGCAGCGCTTTGGAAAATTCGAACGAAAATGAGTATCTCTCGTCAGAGGCATATCTTAAGAGCAAGAACACAAAAAGAGCTTGAACGAGAACAAGAGAGTGGAAATATTTCAGAAGGCTTTCGCTCCAATCAAGGACAATGTTTGTTTCATGGAAAAGCCGTCGTCGTGCTCAAGAGTGGTTACGTCAAACTTGCTGCACCAGCGCACGATTTTAGATTACATTTCCGCATGGCCGCTAGAGAAGCGAGGAGGATTCTAGCTTTGCAGAAGGAGACAAAAATTTACTTTTTTCCCTATGAGGTTGTCCTACGTGTGGACAATAGCACAGTGTACCGAAAGCCAATCGAACGATTGTTGGCGTCTGTGCACGGTGAGGAATGGCTTGTCCAGATTGTCAGCGAATTAAAAGTCATTCAAGGAGGGTTGGCTAAAGAAACAGGCTCTGGGCAGGTCATTCCAGAGGCTAGGCTTGCTGTGATCCCCCACGATAATCGTCTTGGTAACAGTTGGAGGAATGGTGAACTACAGAGAAAACTATCCATCGGCAGTATTTTCCCATGCACGGAGATAAGTAACTCGGCAAAGGTGGGACGGGTCTATTTTAAAGGACTGCAACTGTATGTTCCTCAAAAAGCCGACTTCAACACCGTCTTTGTCCAGTGTGATCTAGTACCCGAAGGGTTTCGGCACCCCAACGCTTGTCCTGCTGAATCCGATACGAATGACCCAGCGAATCGCCTTGGTATCAGGGTATGTTATAAGGTCAGGGGTTCAAGTGAGCGGAGTGAATTCTGGGCAACCATGGATGGAGAGTGCAACACCAAGATATTGAACTCACTGGTTGATTTTTTAGATGGTAGGAGTGAGGAATGGACCGAGAAGCAACCTCGTCGGTTTTTGCCAAGGAACATCCTCAAGGGAAGAAGGAAGATATCCTATACAAGCTAGGATCGCTGTCTTGCCATGCTTTTGCTTCTTGTCCTAATTTGCACCCTTCACTCGGACGGAGGGCTTTCGGGTCAACATAAAGTTCTCCAAGTGACTGTAAGCATATGACATCGATATTGGAGAAAAGCAGTAGCTATAACATGGGGCCACGTGAATTGCGAATGAACTTCATAGATTCTTTGGAAGCGAATGCTGGGAAAAAAAAAGAAGGGGAAACGTATCTAGTTGCTTTATTACCCGAACGTCCCTGTGGAGGATATTTTGATCATGTGCAAAACGAGTTGGCTTGTGAATGGAATGCCTTTACCACAGCAGTACTACTGTTACTTTTCGTTGGATCATCCTCCATTAGCCAAGTGCTGTTTAAATATGTATCATATAGCATCAAAAGTGAGCACTCTCCAAGAACTCGTCTCGGTGGCGCAATTGGTAAGCTTGCCCTTCAACACTTCAATATCATCAATCAGTTACTAACTCAATATAACAGGTTAGCGCGTACGACTGTTAATCGTGAGGTTGAGAGTTCGATCCTCTCCCGGGACGCATCTTTTTGCATTTTTTGTCACCACTCAGGTGGAGCCATGGTTCCATACTTTTACTTCTCTTTTTGGCCCTGTAGATTTCCAAGACACTGTTGTGTTCTTGCGTGGATGGTGAGCTAGTTTCCAATGTGCGTTGGGAGTATACAGGAAGCAAATAAAACTTCGTATTTGTGTTGAATCCCGTCGGATTGGAATTCTCCAGCACAGCATTACTCGACGTTGCCTCGTTATTCCTCGAGAACCTAAGACCAGAATGACTGAGCTCAGAGATAGACAGAACATATCTTGGAGACGCTAGGCGGGGTTCATCTGCATACACGCAGCTTCCTTCATGTAATCGGCATACGTACTGGGTGTAGTCAATGAAGACTGGCACTGTGGGAGCCTTGCTGGGTTTGTTCCATCTGGTGGATGGCTGTCACTGCGATACGCCTACGGCATTGGACTTTGAGACCTGTGTCGGCTAGGATTTCGAGGCTGACAGTTACCGGCATCGCGTTGGTTTGAGAATGTTGTGGACTATGGTCCTCCAAGAAATTCTCCGTGCTCATGGCATGATGACCTGTTGTTGTGGTCCTACAGTCCGTTTCAACCTATTTTTATCGTGTTGTCGTTGGTGGTGTACATCCATTGCTTCCCGACGTTGTTTTGCTCCAGGCCGATCAATTCTGTCCGATACTGAGTAGTATAAGTGCCAGGGTCCCCTTTCCATCGTAGATGTGCTCATGGCAGCTGGTGTTTATTCTTCTGCCCCTTTTTGGGTTGAGACTTTGTGGGTTGACCATGTACGGAAATGTACACCATTGGAAGGCCATAGAGGACATTGGACCAGCACAGCAAAGTAGCACATCTCCCATGCATTGTTAGAGGTGAGGATTCTAAGCCTTATGCGATTCCGAGACATGTGAGCACAATGCTTTGTAGATAATGCTCCCTTTGATCGCACCCAGAGAATCGATGGCATATTCGAGTGGTCTCCATGTTTACGCGGCATGTGTATAATCCACTGAGTAGTCTGTTCATCGTGAAAATGGTCGGATAGGATATTGGATGCGTTAGGTTTTATTTGCTTCCTGCTTCTAGGGCCAGTCATGCTATAACACGGACGGTGATATCTTGTGTTTAGGCCTGACCGCTATTGGGGATTAGATGGGTATCGAGGCCATGCACGGTAGACGATCTACCGGCCATCGGCACACAATCGTCCTCAGGCATTTGCTTCTCTCAGAAGAACCTTGTCCATTTGGTCTTTTTTTAAATTCGAGTCACTTGTGTGCCGCAGAGTGTGGCCCAGTGCCCTTTGCGTTGAAGAGGACTCGTTTTTCTGGCTATGTTGTTGTTGATTTTCGCCAGAATTTTGTTTTCTGTGTGTAATGGAGCTAGCTATGGTGGTTTGTATCTCCCTTCTGCGTGGTTTTAAAGATTTGGTGATCTTCCCTAGCTGTGGATGTATCACCCATGTAGTGGCATCGAGACCGGTCGAAGCATGAAATAAATAGAAGCGAACCCCCAACATGTACGAAGGACCAAGAGTGAAACACGCCAACAAACACTTATGGCAACCATTTGATGACACGTATGGCCACTCAGAATCATTCTGAAATACATATTTCTCTAATATGCAGTCATTGTCGGGTGTATTAGACGTAGGTAGGTCGAGGTGTAAGATGAGGGTTAAGACGCCAGATCCGATCTATCAAAGTTGGGCATTGATAGTCCCTACTCTTGAGGTCGGCATCAACGAGTTGTCTCGGTGGCGCAATTGGTAAGCTTCACTTTCACATGCAATTCAACTCCATCAGTTACTAATTCAGAATAACAGGTTAGCGCGTACGACTGTTAATCGTGAGGTTGAGAGTTCGATCCTCTCCCGGGACGTCTTTTTTGGCATTCGAGCCACCACTTGCTTTTTGCAGCGCTGATACCGGGCTGCTCCGAATCACTGAGATTTGAACGGACCAATGCTTTCTTTTTTTGCTGGCAGAGGAAGCAGGAAGCCATTATAGCAAGGCCATCGATGTCGGGTAGCTACAACCATAGGCCCGGGCAACCTTGGAACCCCACCAGCAGCCTGCCTGTTGGAGGTAAAAGTAAAATTAAATCAACAACGGGCGTGGGGGTATAGTTCTTGATGCTGCCGGTCCCGACTCGATCATATAAAGGAGATGTGGCGGGTACACGGTGTGGCAACATAGATAGGAGAACCGGAACAAAGCTGATGACACCAGATCACCTGACAGAAGTATAGAACGTCCTAGTGAATTCCACCGTCAACCTCCTGCCGATCCTGGGAACTATCACCAGCCCGGCCTTCTCCAGTCTCATCATCTACCTTATCGCAGCCAGACACCCCGACAGTGTGACCTCCGTGAAGCAGCTATACTTCGTTTGTTGCCACTCGCTATCACTTCATCAGACTTAAGTCTCCCCAGTCGCTAACCAGACGGATGGCCATGGTATCCCATGCTTATATGGCTACTTTGCTCAGGTGACATAGGGACATTGGGAGTGTTGCGGCCAATGAAAGCCACCTTGGCAGGGAGGGGCGCCGAGTCCATGCCCGAGATGATTCTATCCCAAGACTCATGCACCTGCTTCCGCATCCATCATGATGCAATTTACATTTACAACAATTCATTGTCCTGGACTCAGGCCTCTCCGAAAAGTCATGCTTTCAACACCGATGGCATCACAACAATCCCTTTTGGGGTAGCGAATGGGGTAGCATCATGGAGTCCATAGATAGGGGTGATGCTCATTCTAAAGCCCCTTGATGAAGCTATAATCAGACCCCTTCAACAACTGAGTAGTCTCGGTGGCGCAATTGGTAAGCTTCACTTCTCCAAGACATTCAATCCCTCAGTTACTAATTCAATTCAACAGGTTAGCGCGTACGACTGTTAATCGTGAGGTTGAGAGTTCGATCCTCTCCCGGGACGCTTCTTTTTTCATTTTTGCCCTTCACTCTTCTTTTTGCCGAGCCGAACTGGTTTACCAGTGACAAGCCACCGATAGAGCCCTCAAGTTAACCGTTGCCGATGTTGGCCGGTGAGCTGGCCACACATCTTCTTCTCGAGGTCTCCAATACGCCATTCTTCTAGGAATTTGTTCTCTATAGATGCACTACATCGGGTCCCACTTGTGCCCATCATGGCCGTTTACTCCATACAGAGCACGCTTTTACAGCCAAGGCCTTTATCTTTTTGTCGTTCCATGGTCCGACATAACCACAAGGTCCGACTGCTCTGGGGACCGCTTGAGCGTTACAAGCCCTGTATAACCGATATAGACACGGACCCCTCGAGGCAAATACTGCACAGGCCAAACGACATGTCTTGCTCATTTGCCTTTTGCAGATATTCATCTGATTGACATATAACTCCTTTACAAGCTCGCAGTCATGCCGCCCGTCTTCAAATAAGCCCAGTGTGCAGTTTGTAGTAGGAGGCATCGATCGGTAAGTAGACGGCGAGCCTAAATTGAAAATACCCAAGGCAGATCTTCAGATACAAGGTATAGAGCTGTTACTCAGTGAGCACTGTTCCTATGGCATTCAATTGAGCTACCTCAGCCGTAGAGCCCATGCACCGAGATGCCAGTCAATCCTGCAAAGGAGGACCAGCGAGGAGTAAGTAGACCATTAGTCCATCAACAAATCCAGACACCAATCGCGGTATAGTTGGGTGGTGACAATTGCATCTTCCTCGAAGAGATTGTCTCAGCTAGAGCTCTGTACCTGGGTCATGATCTATACTGAACAAGGCATAGATACATGCCAGGACATTCGAAGCTTCACCGGTTCAAAACTGGAAACTGGAAACAGAAAGATCCAATGATACGGGACCTAGACCTATTTGTACCAGAATCTACTTACCAATGCGATGGGAGAATAATCTTACTACATAAAGCTTCTGTAGTTTGGCCCGCCTCCCTCGACATTGTAGCAATGATCGCAGTTGAGTATAGCAGACTAAAAATTCCCCCAGAAATCATTGTAGGAACAACACTGGGTATGAATTATCAATAGGTCTTTAAACAAAGAGTTACAAGTAAGAAGAACAACAGAGCTTTGTTATTGGGCTCGAGACAGACAATGTCCCTTTTTCGGATGGACGCCCTCGCAAGCCAAAGCATCAAACAAAACTTTGCCCCTCATATAGCACATTTAAGCTCACCTTCACAACGAGTCGTCTCGGTGGCGCAATTGGTAAGCTTGCCCTTCAACACTTCAATATCATCAATCAGTTACTAATTCAATATAACAGGTTAGCGCGTACGACTGTTAATCGTGAGGTTGAGAGTTCGATCCTCTCCCGGGACGCTTCTTTTTTTGTTCTTTTTTGCCTCCTCCTGCCTACAATAGGGGGTGGGCATGCTTCAATGTCTTCCTAATCTCTTGGGTCATATTTTTTAATGTTCTTTCGGAATTAACAGCCTGTTGGCGTAGTAAATACCTCCTGTTGCTGCACGCATACTGCCGCCCCCAGGAAGCATAGAAGTATACGAACCTGCGGCCCCTGTGCCATGGTACAGTAGTATACCCTTCACGCTCAACCAACACCCACAATCGGTCTAGAACAGAGCCTGTCAGCCCATCACACGACCTAAACCTCCCTAGCCAATCCCAATCTCACTTTCAAGCCTCCAAGGTGCCCACGGAGACTTATCGGAGACATTTGGTACTCCCAGACCATCAAGCACAGCCATTCCTTCCACGCAAAACAAAGATATAAAAGGCCTCTCAATCTCGAACAATGCTCCTCCAAAGCAACATCCTTTCCAAACCCATTCACCGTTCCACCAAACCTCTTACTTGATCCAATCCAATTTCCCAATCATTGATATCCCATCTATCCATCATGTCCCCAACCCCCCGAATCTCCCCATCCCGCTACCTCACCCCCTCCTTCGTAAACCAATATCACATCGCCGAGAAACTCACCGGCGTCTTCGTTCCCCCGCTCGTCGAACACTCCGGTATCCTTACCCCCTCCCCCACTCCCCTCGTCATCTTCGATAACGCCTGCGGCTTGGGCATCGTATCCAGCTACTTGAACCGGACCTTAGGTGACGATGTCAAGAAAAACTGGAGTCTAACCTGCGGAGACGCGACGGAGATGATGGTTCACTATACCAAGACGAGGATTGAGAAGGAGGGGTGGGTTGGGGCGGAGGCTAGGGTTGTGGATGCGCAGGATACGGGGTTGGAGGGGGGAAAGTATACGCATGTTTTTACGGCTTTTGGTGAGTTGATCATTTCTTTATTTCTTCCCTCTGGAGGGGAGGGGAAGCGAGGGGAGGGGTTTTATTGTGGCTGACAGATGTCAATCGACGGTATAGCATTCATGATGATTCCCAATGCGAGGGCTGCGATGAAAGGTACGATTTGATGAATTAAAGAAACATGCATTGCTGCATTTATCGTGAGCGGGACTAATATGACAATAGAATGTTTCCGCATCCTCCAGCCAGGAGGTATCCTCGCAACGTCGACATGGAAGATCTGTACGTTACCTACTCTACCAATCCTAGCCGTCCCCTATCTGTAATCAAACGCTAAGACAACACAACCAGCAACATGGTTCGTCCTCATCAAAGAAGCAATTGATGGCATGCCCAGCGATCTCAAATTCCCCACCATGAAGGAGTTCCTGGCGTTGCATAACGAAGGCTGGGATGAAGAATCGTTTGTGAAGGAACGGTTTGAAGAGGAGGGATTCCAAGATGTCAAGGTGACTGCTGTGACGAGGGAGACTTCGTTGACGATTGACGAGTTCATGGACGTTAGTCAGATGATCCTGACTATTGTGATCGGTGCGGTTTGGACGCCCGAGCAGCGGGAACAGCATGAGGCGGATGTTCCGGGGGTGGTGAGGAAGTTTCTGGAGGAGAGGTTCGGGGTGGATGGGGTGGTTAACATGGAGCCGGTGGCGGTGATTGCGGTGGGGAGGAAGCCTTAGAGGATTCTAATGTCGTTGATGGGGCTTTTGGGTTGATACGTCAGTACGAGCTACGTGATATCGAGATCAGTCATAGAGTCGTTTGATTCGAGAAATGTCCCTGTCTTGGACCAACCACTAAGCTAGAAACACCTGTTGCTCGACAGTACAACACCTAAACAACCATCGATACCGGCAGTGAACCTAACGCCGTGCTGATCCTACCCCATAATTCTCTGACATTCATGAACCTTGTGGAAATCCAACCCGCGTAAGACCCCGGCTGGGATCCATTCGGTTGTCCAGATCATCGTACCGAAGGATAAACTCGCGCTGTGCCACCTGTCAGCTTACAACGATGGAGGAACGTCCTCAAGAAGAGCAGAAGGTAGACATACTCGGACCTTCTTCCAGCTCGCAGGGTCCCACAATAGATAGACTCCCCTCTCACTCACGCCGCGCTCGACATCGACCGGTCCAGGATAGGTCTCGTCGCGGGTAAGCCAGCACCGTTCGATCTTGTGGTATCTCCATTTCCGTCCCATTAGCTCCTCCGCAACGACCTCCTGCAGCATATCCCGAGGCATGCTGTAGAATATGTAGAACAATGTCTCATCGCTGAAGCTCGGAATCCGCGACTGAAGCGGCTGGACATTGGCAACGCTGTAGCATGACGGAAGAGCGAAGTCTTGCTCCAGAGGAACGCCTGACATCGACGCAACGAATGGGGAGGCGAACGATGTATGTAGGGGTCTAGAACATGTCAGCAAAGCCTCCAGAGCTCCGGCCCGAGGTAGAACATACTCCGGCTGGTTCAAATCCAAGCCTAATGTCATCAAATCCTGCCCTACCGCAAGACTAGAAACATCGGCATTGTCGCTATGGATCATCCGTAACAAGCCGGCAAGCCCGAACTTGTCAAGTTCGCTCATCTCGGCGAATGGTAATTGATCAGTTATTTGCGCCCCTCCTGAAGACTCTTTTCCAGTGGCGGGAAACCCTGGCGGTCGCATGAGGTGTTGTTCGTTGTAGGTACTCGAATTTGATATTACGCTGCTATTCAATTCCTAAATCCAATTCAGTAACGAGCAATAGCACGGGCGGCCACGGTCCTTACCTCCTTTTCTTGTCCCGGGACTCTGCTAGACCCCTGATTCACCGGCGATCGCGACGTTTCAATGCCTGAACAGAGTGGTTAGTTGAATATCAATTGCCACGATTCACCCAAACATACCCCCTGACCCTGCATTGGCAGGCGACATTATCCGCTCTTGCCCGTTTACCGACGCGCCGACCATGTTGCGAGCTTGGGCAGACTGAGCCTGGCTCACACCCGTGAACGGAAGGCCGCCGGTGTAATTGCCAAGCCCTGCGCTTTGCATCAACGATCCTCTCCGATCTTGACCGAGGTCCGTGGGGACATTACGCCCGAGTGGGGGGAATTCCTCAATGTTGCCGGTCTGCGGTTGTGCCCCAGCACCTAATTGCCCGCTGATCCCTTGCCCGCCATTTCGAAAATCATCCAAGCGATTCGCAAACTGAGCGCCCGAGGGGAATACGTCGTCATGAGAGGGTTGGGATGGCTGTTGGGGGTGGTGGGTTTGTGTTTGCGGGGCTCGTGAGGGTGCTTGGGACGTCGCATGCTGCGGCCTTTGCACGGGGGTCTGCTGCATCGCACGTTGGCTGGCATTTGCCCATACTAGATGACTCGGGTTTTGGGTCTGCGATTGCGGCGGCGCTCCGGATAGCGAAGGGAAGTCTCTGGGTACGATAACAGGAGTTCTCAGCAATAAGCTCGGTACGTCCTTCCTAACAGGCCGGCCTCGGAGCCCAACCCTAGAAAATAAGGAAGCCACACTCACGATAGGTCCAAAGGCGTAGCAGGTTGGGAACCGCTCAGACTCTGTGCAAACGTTCCCATGGTCCCTATGCTGCGTTGCTGGTTGCCCTGTATCCCTGGCGTTCCGCTGACGGGTAAATTGAAATTCCAATTCGCTCCGCTGCCTGTTTCGTCCGGCGTCGTTAGCTTTCAGGGCGGTTCTACCAGTCGAGGCCAGACAAAAGTCGCACCAAGTTTGCCGTTTGGCAAGCGCGCCGACGCCAACGCCGCATTTCGAGCCTGTGCCTGTTGTTGTGCGGGGAACCCGGACATGCCTCGCAAAGGCTGGGGGCCTGGTCCTGCAAAGCCATACAGCGGTCAGCGACATAGCCAAGGTCTTGACAAGGCCGGTCAAGGTCGGGGGACTGCTTCAAAGCAAAGCCGGGGGAGGGGCTTGGCATGGCGTTGGAGGATCTTGCGGTCGTCGTGGGAGATTCATCTGAAGAGAGCTTGCAATTGAAGCCAGAAGGGAAACAAGCCGCGGGCCCAAGTACCAGCCACCCTCCACACCGCACCGTGAAGCTCAACGACGATGAAAACAAAAGAAACCTCCGATCGGAGACTGCTGGGGTTGCCGTAGCCAGCCCGATCGGGAGGACAAAGGGAAGGACGTGAAAAAGACAAACCTGGCCTGTTCATGGTGGATATGTGGTCGGTCGAGCGATACTGGTGAAAATTCAAGGTTCTGATACTGAATTTGAGGGGGAAATCCGCGTCAAAGCATGCAAGCGATAAGAGGCCAATGTGCAACCAGGATCTCTGCCCACACTCTGTTGCGACGGGCTCTGGAGGTGGAGTGGCTGCAAACGCGCGCTTCCGCCCGCGCACGGACCACCCACAGCCGCCATCACTTCCATGCATGGCTTCTTTGTTGCTAGGACACACGACCACGCCTGAGATCCAGCTGAGAATTGAGTGTTGGTGACGGGGAGTGGCCTTGCTACATGGCGAGTGCAGATGGGTGAACCTATACAGTTGGAAGGGTTAAATTGAGTGATTGTGTACATGATTCTCTCCAACGAGCTATTACTGGAGTAACAGCAGCATAAATGGCATCTTCCCAGATGCACCACGTACTATCCGCCGCCCAACCAAGCCAAACCCGCGTGTATGCCCCGATCACATGTGTAGAAGGCACCGCATCTATTTTCCGATTTCAAGTTTCCCCCCACGCCATGCATGAGGTTGTCCCAGCTGGTCGCACTGTGTCACCCCAGCCGCAGCCGCACACGTGACCTAGGCGCCAAAAGTCCGTCCCGTTCGCTTTTGATCCCGAGGCCGCAAGGACATCCTCCACCTGAGTCCCTTCGCCGTTACCAGGCTGCCATCCGGTCACAATGCATCGTCAGTCGGTTTTGCGGCTGGCTCGCCAGAGCGGGAGCCTCCCGCTGGTCGAATTGCCCCCTCCCTACCTCGCCCCGTCGCTCCATTTCTCCCTGAACCGGTCGTCCGTCCAGAGCTCGAACTTTTCTACCACCGCTGCCGTCGCCGCTCGTGGCCGTGGTGATCTCAACAAGACCCGCGGCGTGTCTGCTATCCACGCCACCGGTCCCAAGTATCGCCTGGGTGTGTCGAAGTACCCATTGCCTAAGCCCGTCTCTCCGGGGGCCCTCCCGAAGCGCAATCCCACCCCGGACCACGGACTCTGGGGATTCTTCCCTAAGAACCGAGAGGCCCTGAGTACGCCGACATATGACATTGAGTTCGGTTAGTTACGGATCCTTAAGGCCGGAGTGGCACTGATACTTATGATCGATCGTCCAGGCCGTGCGTGGTCCATCCAGGAGCTCCGTGAAAAGTCGTGGGATGACCTCCATGCTCTGTGGTGGGTCTGCGTCAAGGAGCGCAATCGCATAGCCACGTCCAACTTGGAGAGACAACGACTGAAGGCTGGTTATGGCGAGTGGGAGTCTACCGAGCGGGAGCGGGTGGTAAGTCTGCCTGTTTACACCCGGGAGTTGCAACTATATTGTTCTACCTGAAATGCTCTCCTAGAGCACCGATGGAGTCTCCCGCTTTCAGGACTAAGCGCTGACATATTGTTCCCAGATCCGCGTCACGCAAAACGGCATCAAGCACGTGCTCCGAGAGAGATGGTACGCCTGGGAGGATGCACAGCGTCTCTACAAGAAGGGTTACCGGCCCCAGGACCAGGAAGGCCAGGATGTCTAAAGACATGTGATAGATGAGAGATGTCATAAGGAGACTGGGTCTGGAGCTCCGTTAGAAACTATTGGTCTGTACTTTTGTATGTAGTATGTAGTATATGTTCTCTTATTATTAAATCTTTTCCTTTTCCCTCTCCCCCTTATTTTTTTTCCTTTCCATTTATTCATTAATTCTTTGTCTGGACGCAAGCCAGGCTAGTCCAAATTTCGTGACAGATTGTCGAGAGGTGATCGTTCGAAGGATGTCAGATCTAGGCAGTCAATTCCGATAGGGAATTATAGAGCCACGGGGAGATGAGAGCAGATAGTGTCCAATAGTCAGGGAGCTGGCCAGCTGTTAGTTGCGCGAAACCGGACGACATGATCGATCCACCGCGGAAACAGCGCTGGAAAAGGGGCAGGAGACTCAGGAGGCGAGACTGAAGAAGGGAATCCATCAAATTAATTGCATGGCATAATGGGAATCACCCTGAAATGCCAACGTTATTTGGGCCGGTGGAGCCCAGCCGGCGGGCGTCAGAACAAATAACGAATAAATATTTCCTGATCGATGATCCGCGGGGGTTCCAACTTACTTTACCCTGGACCTCCTTTCGCCCTCCCCTTCAAGTTCAACCTCACCGCTGCCGTCTCCGCATCTTCCCTTCTCCTCTTTCTCTGCATCTTCTCTGCTCCCATCTTCTGCCTCGAGACTTTCCACCTTTCTTTTTTGTATATTCTTCTTTGTTAGCCGCCTGCATAATCATCCACCATGGAGGAGATTGCCCCCGAGTATGATGTTGTGGTGCTCGGCACTGGTAGGTTACCCCGCCGCCGCCGCTCGACGACAGCTGTACTGACCCCCTCCTCCAGGCTTGACCGAGTGTGTTCTCTCGGGGTAGGACTCCTTGCTGCTCCCATCCCTCACTGCGGCCTACTGACATTTTGTCTGCAGTGTCCTCAGTGTCAAGGGAAACAAGGTGCTTCACATCGATCGCAATGATCACTACGGAGGGTAAGTTGGGCAGCTTAGCTATCCGCCATCCACCCACCACTGACCGAAGTCCAGCGAGGCTGCCTCGGTGAACATTGAGACTGTAAGTGTTTTCCTACCCAGGTTTTGTTGATAAATTTGGGTTACCTGCGGTCTCTAACGTCTTCCGCTGTAGCTCTTTAAGAAATACGGCAACGTCCGCCCCGGCGAGGAGCCCTGGAAGAAGTATGGTCGCGTCAACGACTGGAACATCGACTTGGTCCCCAAGTTGCTCATGGCCAACGGCGAGTTGACCAACATCCTGGTTTCCACCGACGTTACGAGATACCTCGAGTTCAAGCAGATTGCTGGCAGCTACGTCCAGCAAGGAAAGGGCCCCAAGGCTACCGTGGCCAAGGTGCCTTCCGATGCCGCTGAAGCTCTGCGTTCATCTCTCATGGGCATGTTCGAGAAGCGCAGAGCCAAGAAGTTCTTGGAGTGGGTGGGCGAGTTCAAGGAGGAAGACCCCTCCACTCACCAGGGTTGGTTGAGACCGTCAGGTTGTAGGAGCCGGCGCTAACATCACATAGGCCTGAGCATTCACACCTGCACAATGAAGGAGGTTTACGACAAGTTCGGTCTGGAGGACAACACCCGTGACTTTGTTGGCCACTCCATGGCCCTGTACTCGTCCGATGAATACTTCCTGAAGGCGGGCATGGCCCCTGAGACCATCAACCGCATCCGCCTGTATGTGAACTCGATGGCCCGCTACGGAAAGTCGCCGTACATCTACCCCCTCTACGGTCTGGGCGAGCTTCCCCAGGGCTTTGCTCGTCTGTCCGCTATCTACGGTGGTACTTACATGCTCAACACCTCCGTTGACGAGGTCCTCTACGACGAGAGCGGCAAGGTCTCTGGCATCAAGGCCACCATGAAGGACCGTGACAACGAGGCCGAGTCCATGTCGTTCACCACCAAGACCAAGAAGATTCTCGCAGACCCCTCCTACTTCCCTGGCAAGGCCAGGATCACTGGCTACCTGTTGAAGGCCATTTGCATTCTGAACCACCCCATCGACAAGACCGACGGCAGCGACTCACTGCAGCTGATCATCCCTCAGTCGCAGGTCGGCAGAAAGCACGGTATGTCTTTTGAGTATTATGGGGTTGTCTGGTGCTGACCTTATAGATATCTACATTGCCATGGTGTCCTCGGCACACAACGTCTGCCCCAAGGGATACTACATTGCTATTGTCTCGACTATTGCCGAGTCCGATGCCAACCACCACCTGGAGTTGGAGGCTGGTTTCGAGCGCCTGGGTAAGATTGAGGAGACCTTCTTTGGTTCCCCTATTCCTCTGTATGAGCCTCTCGAGAGCGGCGAGAAGGACAACATCTTCATCTCGAAGAGCTACGATGCCACATCCCACTTTGAGACCACAACCGGTAAGTCTCAAATCGCGCCGCCCGCAGGTTGATACTGACCAAATATAGATGATGTGCGGGACATCTACCGTCGCGCGACGGGCGAGGAGTTGGTGGTTGAGGGTCTCCGAGAGGGCCAGAAGCTTGTGGAGGAGTAAGACCTCCGCGGATCTATATTGGGGTAAAGTAATATCTTGACGCTACGGCGCTTTTGAATCGAGTCACCTAATTTCTTTTGGCTTTTCTACGCTCACGAATCATACCATTATTGGACTCGCACACTCCTTGGTCTGCATTTGAGTAACGGGCTGCATGTCGCCCGATCAGTTGGTGTCTGGCATCATCACTGTGAATAAACCTATCTTAACTAGCGCATTGTAGAATTTTCGCTCTATTGATCCAAAGATGTACATACAAGCCAGCGGTATCACCAAGCCATTCCCTGGGACCGAATCTAAATTGCCGCCGGATCTGTATTCGCCTTCTCATGCTCCGCCACTACACAAATACCCCCATCCATCCTCTGAATCTCCGCCCTCAGCAACACCATCCTCTTGCCCATATGCACCATCTCACACATCACCCGAATCTCCGACCCCACCGGCACCGGCCGCAGATACGTAAGCTTGAGGTTCCGACTAACACCTCCCAACGAGTACTGCCCAGGCTTCGACAATGCCAGCAACAGCGTCGACGACAGAATATCGACAATAGTGGCGGCGCACCCGCCATGCAAGCTGCCGAGGTAATTGCATTGCTTTGGGATCACGGTGAGGAGGTACGAGACGCGAGCCGGCGGTCCCGGAGTGGCGGATTCGAGTCGGAGATTGCTGGCTGAGGGGAAGTAGTCCCAGACCTGTAGGTTGGTGTTAGGAAGATGCACACAAAGAAGAGGGAATGGGAAAGCATGCCTCTCCGCCTTCGTTCGGCGATTGAGGCCCCGTCGAGTAGCTCAGGACGAGCTGCTCGAAGGGAGAGAGGTCTGATATCGGGCGGACGGTGGCTGCGGGCATTGTGGAGGGGAGGACGCTGTGTTGATGCATAGAGTTTCTGGTTGAGCGATTAATTAGATGATGTATGTCTGAAATGACAGTCTAAACATCCATCCCAAAAATAATCAATCGTATTCAGGGGAACGGCATATATATACGAAGGAATGAATCGCGCTGATGCCGAAGCCGATGCTGATCCTGATCCTGATGCTCGGGTCTCATACTCCGGTGTCCATGGATAAGCATCCAACAACCGAGGTTGACGGCAGATCTAAACCTGCTTGCTTGTGCGGGTATCCAACTTGAATTTGAGCATGCAGGGACCGTTTGAGGTCGAGATTTTGTTCGTTTCCTGGTTGGTCTACTGGCAACCTCATATTTTGCCTGTTTGGGGGTGTTGCGAGTTGGTGGTCTTGACCGGGCAAGCTATGCCATGGTGCTTTGGCTGAACCTGTCAGGTATTGGTCACGGACCTATTATCCCCACCTTTACATGGTAGCTTGAGACCAGGCTGCCTAGGCAGTTTGATAAGCATATGAATGGTGCTGGAGGGTGTATGTATCTGAATGCTGTTTGCTCATGCAACTCACCTGACCTCGCGTCACGTATGCTGCCTCAGGCAGAAAGCTCCGTGTCGGCCAGACTTGCGAGTCTCCTGCATCAACATTCGACTCTCTCAAACCAGCGCAGTCTACGAACTCGCCGAATGGTTGGCTGGAATTTTGACTATTAAATTAAATATTCTACTAATTGACTCAGCACTAGTCCGTTCGTATCCTGACGATCCATCGAGCTCGGTCGCAACCAAAAATATTTCCTTCTCCGCATTTATCCCTCCGCGCGCCGTTACGAGTCCATGTTCGCACGCAGCTATTGAACCACGAGATACCTGCCTCAAGTCGTCGGCGAATGGATGCAAGCCATTATTAAGGAGCATATATAAGCAAAAGCGCCGCGACACTACCAACACGATGAAGGATCCGCGCGCCAGCAAGAGAAGAAGGGTGTCGGATGTACAGAATACAGACGGTGATGGAGATACTACGATGCGCGACGAGGTTCAACAAGCATCTGCATCACCGCTGGCTGAAAAGACCAAGGTCGATTCTCTAGCGGCTGAAGAACCAGAAGCGCCTGCTACGTCGAGGTCAAAGCGACGGCGATCTTCACAGGGCGCCGTGACGGAGGAGAACCCTGAGACGGCTGCAGAGACGCCTTCCAGGGCTGGGGTGCGGTCGAGTGGACGACAGCGCAGAGCACCACAGAGGTATGGAGATGAGGCTGTGGACTCGCCTTCGGGGAGACGAAACGGAACACCGGGCCAGACGGGGTCGACGAGGAGCGCTGGGAGGGTGAAATATGTTTCGGATACGGAGGGGGAGGATGAGGAAAAGGAGGAGCAGGAAATGGAGGAAGAGGAGGAGCCGTCACCACAACCTAAGAGGCGACCGACAAGGACACGGTCGAAGAAGGCTACTGTTCGGTTTGAAACGGATGATGAGGGTGCGTCGAAGAAACGGGACGAGTCGCAGCAGTCTCCTACACCAGACGATTACCAGGATGGGTTGGAGGATCTTGTGTCGATGCAGCTACAACAGGATTTGGTCAACAATGAGCAGACGACTACGGATCCATCTGCTGTCAGGGGAGGACCGCTCCCCGAATATGCCCAACAACTCCAGTCACTGGTGGAAGAAGGATTGACAGAGGAGCTGCGACTGCTGACAGGGATAGTTACAGAAAAGCTGAATGGCAAACGACGGGTGCCGCTGAAAGGGCTGGAGACGGAGTATCACAAGGTCAACCAGCTCATCGAGCAGACCGTCACAGTTGGAGAAGGCAACTCGATGCTGCTTCTTGGGTCGCGCGGATGTGGAAAGACGGCAATCATTGAGACCATCATCTCCTCGTTGGCCCAGTCGCACAAGAACGACTTCCACGTTGTCCGTCTCAATGGCTTCCTGCACACGGACGATCGATTGGCTCTCCGCGAGATGTGGCGTCAGCTGGGACGTGAGACAAACACCGAAGACGAAGCTGGCAAGGTGAGCAGCTATGCTGATACCATGGCTACCCTCCTTGCTCTCCTGTCGCACCCGGAGGAGCTCTATGGTCCGTCCAATGATGCGACGGCGACCGCTGCCAAGTCGATTGTCATTATCCTGGACGAGTTCGACTTGTTTGTCACGCACCCCCGCCAAACCCTGCTCTACAACCTGTTTGATATCGCCCAGGCGCGCAAGGCTCCGATTGCGGTGATTGGGGTCACCACCAAGGTGGATGTGACGGAGATGCTGGAAAAGCGAGTCAAGAGTCGCTTCAGCCACCGATACGTCTACGTGCCGCTACCCCGAACCTTGGAGACCTTTTCGGACATCTGCTTCGCGGGGCTGAACCTGGACGACGGGGAAATTCCGGAACTACTGGGCGAAGTCGATGCCCAAGAGCAAGTCATCCTTCAGTCCGACCGGTGGACCCGCTTACTGGACGGATGGCGAGCTTATCTGCAGGTGAGCGCCGCATTGCGTGGTGACCACACACAGACCACGTTGCTGACCCTGGACTAGGGCCTCTGGATCGACGAGGCGTTCGCATCTCACCTACGACGGATATACCACCAAACCAAATCCGTGAAGGAGTTCTTCACGAGCGCGCTGATTGGACTCAGCGACCTCCATCACAGCGCCTACCCTCCGACCTCCGAAGGAATGCCTTCCCTGGAGATCCCAACGGCGAGCACATTCACTAGTCACCTCCTGTCCTGTCCAGACCCCGCCCCTCTCCCGTTCTCCGCGTCGACCACAGCCTCCGCAAGCCCGTCGTCTCTGCCGTTATCGCTCCTCTTAGCAGCAACCCGGCTGGCGGCGCTGTACGACCCGGGCTTGGAGACGACGCAGCCGCAAAGTGCTGCGCCTCTGGCACTATCATTCCCCGCAGCGTACGCCGAGTACGTGCGATTGCTGACGACCGCCAAGACATCTGCGTCCGTGTCGGGGGCCGCGGTCACGCCGGGACGGGTCTGGGGTCGGGACGTTGCGCGCGAAGCGTGGGAGAAGCTGGTGAGCTGGGGACTGATCAGTCCCGTGGGGGGAGGCAGTGGCACGGCAGACGGACGGATGTTCCGGGTGGAAATCAGTTTCGACGAGGTGGTCGAGCTGGCCGGGACGGGAGGATCATTAGGACGATGGTGGCGGGATGGCTGAGCGTGGCTGCCTTGCCTACTGCCTAGTGACTAGGCACATTGCTAGAGCTAGAGGACCTAGATCATGTCAATCAACCTTGCGCAAAGCCTCACTTGACATTCCCAGCTGCATCCATCCCTACCTACATCAAGCATAAACAACGATAATAAGTCTGCACCGTAATCCACTGAACATTAACTTAACTCCGATCCCCAGTCTGCCTGCATGCATGCCTACCGACCTGTAAGCCGGACTTAGCAGTCAGCATTTAGTTAGTTAGTTAGTTAGCTTAGTGGCCATCTACCAACACTTGCCTGGACAAACCAACACTACCACAACCCCTCCCCGTGCTATTACCTAGTATGTGAGTCTTGATTTTGCCCCACTGACCAATATCCATGACTGGACTAGACTAGACTGCTGTGAGCCTGTAAGGAGTAGAGTCTGGACATCTGCACGGGCTGAAAAGTAAATGCTAATCACTCAGACCTCTCTTAACTGTAATCTTCCTTCGTCCGAGTGCTGCAATTTCGGCTTATTGGAAGCCCGAGGGGGGTATTATCATCCGCTTAAGTAATTATATTATATTCAACAGAATGTCAGACTGTATGTATTGTCTCCCGTGGCTGGGTTAGATTTCTCAGGTAGTTATATGTCGAGATATCCGAACCTATACCGGGGGAAAAGAAGTGATGGGGATGGATCTTTCGTCTGGATCCTTCCGATACTGGTGGATATATCGAGTTATATCTTCATAGTCCTATGTATATAGCGAACGAGAGAGAGGGTGAAGTCAAGGCTGAGAATTAAACAATCAATAAAACTATGCGGCATGTGGGATGTATCATGCAAAATAATCCTCGATGTAAGCAAGAATCAATCAGAGTAGGGTAGGGTAGATAGGCTATCGGATCATTCAACGGGGATATCCACGGGGATAAAATCCTCTCTCATATACATCGTATGGTGTGCTCCGTAGTGAGTATTCCACTTCTAATGACTGTACATGCACAAACCCCTTCATACAGGGGAGTACGAACGATCCGATCAACCTCCGTACTTCCGGGATGATTTCGCCCCCAAACCCCCCAATATACTCTGTAGTATGATTCGGACCCCAAATGTCATACATATCGTGATAATTTCTCTCTTCTGGCGGATATGCAGGAACATACTTACATAATGACTACTTATTCTTTATGAGTGAGGTGATATACTTAGAAAGGTATCTTTCGGGGAGGCATCGGATGGGGGGTTACTTAGTCTGGACAGAAGGGAGGGGTTGTGTACATATTACGTCGTGTTACGGAGTACTGGGATAGAGGTATGTGTTACTGCATAGGATGTCTTCCGTGGTAGGGATAAGATCGTCGGTTATTGTGTTGTACAGATGTTCATTCACCGGTCGGGGTTTGAAGGGATATCTCGGATTTGATTATGTACATACTTCCTACATAGTAGACATAAGGCTTGACTGCTGTAGAGATAGATGTGATAATGACAGAAGCATGTAGTGAGTTGTACTGCGTAGGCAAGTAATCAGCCTAAATCTGTACCTACGGCTAGGGTACCTGTGGGGACTGGGGAGAATTGGTCTGTGTCTGCTGAACGGACGGGTTGGCAACGATGTGACTAAAAGAGGGGGCATCGGCAGAGCTGCCTAGCTCACTAACGAGGTACCACCTCATGGCGAAGCAAGGTAGCCGTCCTCATGGCAGGCCAGGCATCACTAACGCCATGCAGTGTCCGCAGAGACCAGACACTGGCCACTGGATGGTCTCGACCAGCCTTGTGCAACCCTAACCACGCCAGACCGCGAACAAGAATGCAGCATCCCGACCAATAATGGACCGCAGGCTGGTCGATCCGTATGACAGAAGCATCACTCTGGAGATTAGGGTCCTTTGACCACTGCCCAGGGGTGGTCAGTGGTCCTCCGCATGGCACCGACACCACGACCATAGGTGACGGTGTTATAGTTAGGATGGAGGCGGAACAGCACCGTTGTTGATTAGTAGTCAGCATGGCTAACTACACAGCGTGGCTCTGAACCGAATCCTGGTGCGATCCTGGCTCCTGACACTAGGACGAATTGGGATTTGGGAGCAGGTGTCTTTGCACACACTAATGCATGAAATCACCTTCTTGAGCTGGTGCTGGTCCAAGGTGGAATCACGGCGGGGTTAGTGGAAGAAAGGCTGCCTGCCTTGCCAGTTGCCAATTGGGGTGTTTGTCTGGGGTGACTCTTCGTTCCTTCATCTGAGTTGGGCATGATGGGCTTCCGTAATCTGAACGGGATATTCCGCGCTACCAAACCCCGTACGGAGTTGATAGTCGTCCTTCAGGCCAAGCCACCTGGGCAGACTGGGCACTAACAGCCGATCAGACAGTAGATACCCCAGCGGCCCAGCCTCGTACTTCGTCTCGCGTCCAATGGTCAAGGATGCAGTCAACCGTCCGCATCCCTGTCAACCGGTCCCTCATTGCGCGGCGTCCGGTCAGCGTCCAGCCGACCGTCTGGCGTGCGAAGAATAGCGGCGTGACCAGAACGATGATCCGAACCATTTTCGCAGCACATATCGGAGGTCTGGAGCATCTTCCTCGGCAACCAGGATAAGCCTCGAATTGAAGCCACTAAAAGCCAGGCGATGATGACTGATGCATTCACGACGCTGGGAAGGTGGGGCCACGACGAGAGACTTGGGAATTCGCGTGGAGAGCAAGGATCAGCGTCTGCCAAAGACCGCATCAAATAGGAAGCGATGGTGTTATCATGCAGCCGATACCCCTTGCTTCTGCAGGCAGAATCGATACCTAGAGGCAGAGGCAGAGGCAGAGGCAGAGGCAGAAGCGGCGGGCCAGACGGCGTGGAAGCCTGGCCATGTGGGCTCAGTCATCGCTCGCTAATCGGGGGAATGCCTTGAATGTTTTCTTCAGCGGAAGCCATGAAGCATGGTGATAACATGAATCGGCGCTGAATCGCAGCCACCAGAGGGTAGGCGAGTGTCAGTAGCAGCACATTAGGTTGGCCCGAAGGAAGCAAGAACCCCGCTCCGGGTCCGACTCCGGTCTGTTCCGGCTCCGACTCCGACCATCCTGGCCAATTCTCGCCCTATTTTCGGTTTCTGGTAAGTGGCCTGGCCGCTTTGGGTCGTATCGTTACCGTGTGTACCGGACTAGTCCGTACCGTTTCCGCTCATACGCAGGGTAACGCTCAAGGTTCGATTGGCCGCCTCCCGGAAGATCCTCCACGTGCGTTTCTGTTGGAAATTACTACCTCTTCAGTAGGGAGCGACGGTCGGAGAGTTTCCTGACTAAGCGTGTTTGCCATCTCCTGAGTCAGTGAGTGCTGGCTGCAGTGAACACCGAAGTCGGACAATTTCCCCAGAATTGTTGATTGATGCAGCGGTGCTGAGAATAGATACATATGTAGACTCCCTCTGCAATGCTGCACTCGTCAGAATCCAAAAAAAAAGTGACAGGTCCACGGTCCAACTTACCTCCGAGCTGAGAGTTACATCACAGCAGCCACATGTCCTCATAGCCAAAGTAAAAACAACCCAACCGTAAACCCGTAAAGCCTAGTCCACCAGCCACCATATCCGAGCCTATACAGTACGCAGTACTCCGTACACCGAGTGATACATCCTCCGACAGGTAAGATTAATCCCTACTAGCCTGCTGCCTCACCCCAACACATCCCACCGGGGCCGGGCCACGGTGACGGACTACCACCCCTTCTAGCGTATTCCAGAATCCTTCCAGAATCCTTCTAGCGCATCCTTCCCCCACCGGCCCCGAAACAAAGAACCACCGCAATAGTGCATCCAAGATAGATTAACTCAATTAACTCAACCGTGGATACACCCTCACTAGTTTGTTTTCTCGAACAGTGAAATCCCGCGAACACCGTATGATTGACATCGTTTCTCCCTACCAGTGCCACCAGATCGGCAAAAATCAGTCGGAAAATTGGGCGGGTGGAGGATTTACCTCCTTGGGAAAGTTGCAAATCCGTCCACTTTCAACACGTTGTTGACGGCCGCAAGATGGGCCTTTGAGTTTTGGGGGGTGGGTTTGGTCGATCCAGAGGTTCGAATTTTGGTGCAGTCGGAGGGGGAGCGTCTTACCTGGTTGGGTAATATGCTACGGCTGGAAATCGGCGTCGGCCGGACGAATCACTCCATTGCGCCGGCGAACGATGAACGTCATGGGTCAAATTTGCGCTAGAAGAAAAGGACCCTGTGCTGGTGATTCTTCGCCACCGAACTAAGTCCTGCACCCGCTGCTACTGTGTTACCGTAGTGGTGGTGGTTGGATTAGACATATCCCAATCCTGATGGATTTTTAGTCCGACTTCTAGAAACACCAGTGCTTACTGTGCTCCGGGGTTCTGGTACTCGGGCGTTACTATACTTAGTGCTGGGAGCGAGGGTGCCCGACAGGATTCATCCCCCCCAGATAGATTGTTTGGGACGTAGGGCGATGTTATGGTTCGTCTCCTGGACAGGGATTGCATTCCTGTTGTTTGCATACGCATACTCCGTACGGAGTAGGGTGATATAGATAGATAGGTGCAGTGCCGGGAACCGAATGTTGCTAAGCTTCACTACAGTCACCTGAAACAACACCTCAGCCGATAGTTCCGATGGACTGGTTGATTTTGGGTTGGTTGTTGGTTCAGGGGCACAGCTGGTATCAAGGCGTTAACTTCCATAGTACATACTATGTTAGTACGTCTGGGGGTTCACCACCGACCATCACAATCCTAAGAGCCAGATAGACTCACCCAGCTAGTGAAGGCAAGACACGGTTATCGAGAGATCAACTCAAACTCTAATGCGTCGAACTGTGTAGAGGCGGAAGATACCGCCTTTTTACACGAACTAACCAATTGACCCCATATACCCGTTACTGGTACTGGTTGAGAGGTCAATTAGTTAGAGGCTTAGAGGCTTAGAGCACACACTAGAAGTATGCTATGGCAGATACGGAGAAAGTACTCCGTATAGTCTCCAACACTTCCACAGAGTACCCCAACTCGAACGACGGTGTGTAGTAAAGAATCCACCATACGCCATACAAACCGCCCGAGGAAAAATTTTCCTTCATGGCTCCATTATGACGACACTTGCGCACACATGGCTTTACCGTATGTCTTTCTTTTTTTCTTCGTTTCTTCCACCTGTAAGAAAAAAAAGGATATGGACCCTCCACGTGGCGTTGCGCCCGAATTCCATACCTATCCAGTCGAGAATTTCCTGGCTTGGGTGGATGGGGAGGGGCTCCACCGAAAAGAGCTTTTTTCCCCCACTTGGCTACCGGTGCCAAGAATTGGACCCACCGCCTGAACTCTGACCGCTTTTCGGGCCCGGTATTGCTTGGTGTTGGGACAGAGACATCCTGCTGTTGGTACCGTGGTTCGGGGGATTAGGCGGGTTTCAGGAGAATACCTGTCTAGGTTGGTTTGGGCCGAGGTAGAGTTCGGATTTGTTGATTACATGTTGCTATTCTTACTGATGTCATGACATTGGGTTTGGGGGTGGTGGCTGTGGTTGATGTGGTGTATTTTATCAGAGTCAGTGTAAGTATGGTGTTTTGGTATACTCGGTAGAGATACCAGATATCTTGTCCTCCGCTTGGACTCAATAAACGGGTCGTGATAATAGCAACTAGCAAGGTAGAGCCAGGGTAGCTAGATAGCTAGATAGCTATATCTAGATCCACTTCTGCAGGTAACTGGTTTGGGTAATAGGTAGGGTTGCATATTTACGTAGTTGGGATTAGGATATTCCATATACTCCGCCGTATGGTTCGGCGCGAGAAGATAGATTGTAAAGCGGCCCAGAGGAATCGAAGTGAAGATGCCGTATGCGACTTGCAACTTGATAAATTGCGAGTGAATCACCTGATATTAAAGGAGCTATGGAGGTTGGCTCGTCTTTCGGGTGAGTGTAGCATCGGTACATCAAAGCTAAGTAGGAACTTTGTGATCGTCCAACTGCCGTAGATACCCGGCTATTCTCGGGACTTTGCATATATAGCGTGCCAAGTGTCGAGCGCAGCTGTCTTACTCGGCATCCAGAGGCATAGACGGTTTCAGGTGTCACTGCTGCCAAGGCCTGTGGCAGGCTGCGCAGAATGATCCAGCCGATGGGCTTGTCTGGTCGAGAACCCTAACAGGCAAGGTCGGCGAGGTCGGCGACAACCTCAAAGTTTATGTTGAATAGCACGGATGTTGACATTTGACCACCCCTGAGTGATAGACATGGAGGACAGACCCTGACCTAGACAGGCCCATGGCGCCCCTATCCGCGAAGGTCGCAAAACAAAGTTGATATGTGGCTGAGGTCTAGCCCCGACAGGCCTGACTCAATCGCCAGCCACATCCCGATGCGACTGACTCTGGTCTTAGCGACAGCGCATGGACGGCCAGGGATAAGGTGATAGTTAGTAACCTCGTCCCGAAGAATATCATCCAATATCGAATAGGGGATGCTGGCGAGGGATCCGACCGTCTAGATGCAGCCTTGTCTGCGACCCGACGGGATCATCCCTGTCAGCCGCGTTACTCCTCGCGTGGCGGTCAGGGATCACCTGTCTGCGTGAACTGGATAGTGAGTTTCGCATGTCGCGGCTAGTAGCGCAGCTACTGCCAGCTAGAGGTTGTCCCCTGGGTGATGGCGGCTCTAGAAGCCTCCGGACCGGCTGTCATGCAGCAGGATGGATACGATCTCACCGATTCGGCACCTTTCGATGATCATGGGGCGCTGTCACTATCGAAAGCTGACGCGGATTCTGTCATACCACAGCCGTGTTCGCTCGCCTTTCCATGAAGCCATGAATCCTCCATGGATCCCCGGGCACGGCCTGATGTCTGACCGCAGACTCTCCCCGACTACGAGATAAGTAGGTGATACTCCGTACTGCGTATCAACTAGCCAAGCAGAACGGTATTACGTGACGGACCGCCGGGGGGTTTCAGCCAAGTCTTTACCGCCAGTCGGTCACGGCTCCAGACGGGCGGAGAGGGTGGAGAGCTCCGAAACGGGGGCATTACGCCATTTTGCAGCCCCTCCTCCCAAGGCTCCAAGACTGCTGGTTCATTCACCGCTTCGTGTTGCCCGGTGGTTTGGGTGGATATGCGAGGCGCCCGAGAGGCAGGTCACCAGACCCGAGTCAAGAGTCAGAGCATCGGGGTGGAGATGGGGATCTGATCGTGAATCCTTTCACCTGCTGGTAGATAGTTTACGTAGCAGACTATCTGACCGCTCCCACTGGCCTGGAAACCTTGTCCCGGAAGTTTTGGTGACACCGTGACGCGCCAGATGATTCTCCTCCGTCTAGATATTACGCCGCTGTAGCTAGCCGGCTGGGGCGCACGTCAGATGCAATCCTACTGCGATCAGACCTGCGTCCCGGAGGTAGGATGAGCCCCATGAATAGGAGGATCAGGAGGATCAAACTGTGTGTTGGCAGAAAGGATCGTCTCCGACCCCTGGTTCCTCATTTCCTTTGTTCCCAGTTTGGGGGGTTGACTTCGGATTGGCCGATGGCCGTGACAGCGCATTGGCAGCTGTAGTATCTCTAGTCGACTGGCAAAGGGTGGTCAGTGTAGCCGCTGTGATGCAAACACTGGTAGTCGGACGGGTCCAAATCCCTAGCGGCTCCTAGTCCTATAGCAAGCAGGAATTGGGCCACCCTGGCGAACCTTGTTGGCGTCCCAACAATGAGGGATCTGGAGATGGCCTGGAGAACCTGGACTAGTTGGAATTGGATGAGATGCCCCAGTCGATCCTCCATGTATGTCATAGCGGTAATCCTTCTTGCCTTCTCCGGTGGTCAACATCCAAGGTATGACGTGACCTGGTTAGACGGCGGCTGTAGCTGACCATGTATACATAGTAGAAGTGTAGATACGTTTCACAGCCATTCAATACAATTGCACCGTGGTGGGTGCAAGCAACTAAGCCGCGACTGACCCCATCGTCAGACCCGACGGCCCAATAATGCGAACGAACGATTGGGCTTGGACCCCGAAGCAGAGGATCTTTGCGAGTTGCGACTTGCAAGACACGCCGCGGGCGAGGCCAAACGGCGGGCGACAGCCAAGCCGCCCGAGAGTCCCCGAGCCACCCAACCCAGCCGCCAGCTCTTCTCCACGTGGACACACGTGGAACCGCATGGGTCTCGGCTAGACAGAAGGCAGGAAAGAAGACACCTGGAAGAGTCATGGAACGGTGGAAGAGCGGGAGACGCATCCAAGAAGGCGGCGAACGAGAGGCATCCACGCGAAAAATACGAGCCATCAGCCATGCCATCAGGCTCAGCCACGCGGGAGTCATCCTGTTTGTCCGCTCCACCGTTTATCCCTCTGGCATCGGGGTGCTACGTAGCGAAGGTACTTTGATGGCCTGGTCTGAAACTTGATCGTCTCGATCACATTATTGAGACGTGATCTGGCAGGGGTTCGCTGCTGGCTGCCTGGACCGATCAGATCAGAACGGGTCCATAGACTTTTATCACATGCAGCATCGCAAATAGTCCCGTTTGACTCCCTACAGCAAGTGACTCTCTAATCCTCACTCTAGGGATGGAATTGATGTATCCATTCTCGTGGCTCCCCGGATGCCCTGCAAGTTGGGGGGCCTGAGGCTGCCAGCCCAATAGAAACCGAGTCATAACTGATCGGCATCAGGGAATTGCTTGGTTCGCTTGGTCCGAATCAGAA
The DNA here is from genome assembly GCF_003184845.1 of Aspergillus ibericus CBS 121593. Taxonomy (NCBI): domain Eukaryota; kingdom Fungi; phylum Ascomycota; class Eurotiomycetes; order Eurotiales; family Aspergillaceae; genus Aspergillus; species Aspergillus ibericus. The sequence goes on from NW_020292128.1 coordinate 194,072, forward strand.
CCCAGCAAGGTTTTGTTCGGCGGGTTACCCACGTGGGCGGGAAGAAGGAAGAGACGAGCGAGGCTGGGAGCCTGCTAGCCACTATACCAGAGACAGGCAACAATTGAGGATCATCATCGCTGTTGTTGGCGGATGGACAGGGGAGAGGATATCAATAATGGAACTGGATGAAGCCTAAACACTAAACAGTCGACACAAACTGCAGGGCCATGAGGTGATGGGTCGTCCGGCCTGGGATGGGGGTGGGGAAGGATGAAAGTCGGTGTTCGCCAGCGTAAAATGGCGAGCACTTCACTCTGGTACTAGTGGCGCACTAGGCCTCCTTAGGCAAGAGCCTGCCTGCAAGTGTTCGTTACGAGGCCCGCTGACTGGCTGCCGCGCTTTGGGGATTTTCCGGTAATGACCCAAGGATGATCGTTACTTCTTGGAAGCCTGACCAGGCTCGATGAGGTCTTGCTTTCTCCAGAGGGAAGGTGCATGGTAACGTGACGGGCTTGGCGCTGAACCAACCCTGCCTGCTGGGCGGTCTAGCCAGCGACGTACCTTTGGCGGCAGCTGCCCAGTCCGGTCGTCAACACAGAGTACTACAGGAGAAGCGTGCTTGCCACGTTTTCTGCTCGCATCACTGGAGGAACAACGTGCTGCGCTAATTTGTAGACGAGGTACGGAGTACACACGTCGGAGTACACACCCTGGGAGGAGAATCCGACCTCCCAAAGCGATCTCGTCATATGATAAGAGATAGGGTGGGAACTTTTAGATGCACATTAGTAATGGACAAAAGCAGATAAACCAATAGTAAAGTCAGATCACTGCGATGGCTTTGCTGCTGCTGCTGCTGATGATTACCATTTGCTTGTTTCCTTCTTTCTATAGGAAGTAGATATATCTTGATTCCAGTTCCCATCCCCTCTCCGTCTCTCGGGAACCATATCCACCAGTCATCCCGTCGCTGTTGCCGCGAACGCTGCGCGATCTGGTTGAAACCCTTCCCAGGCGTAGATTTCGCTGATCATCCGACGCCAGCAGTTTTGGAAACCGGCCCACTTGGAGGTGGTTAAGACGGAGCAATGTACCTCTTGAGAACGGTACGGTACGTGACACGGGTATTATACACCAAGGATACCTGCCGGGGGGGCGCAGAGGAGGAGGCCCTGGTCGCCTTCACCGTCCAGGGATCTCCTTGCATCAAACCATGACAGGCAGGGAAAGAAAAAGCTGACAGAGGGGAGAATTAACTCAATTTACGTTGAAGCGGCCCCCATCCTCCTTCTACCTCATGTCAGACCGAAAACAGTGCTCGCTTAAGGGGGGAAAGGGCTGCAGTGGTAACCTTACCCAAGGTAGCCTTTCCGGGCAGCGCATCCCATCCCATCCCACCCATCCCACCCTGCCGGACTCTGCAGGGAAGCCGGCCTCTGATCGCCCCAAAGGACGATCCGTCCACCTTTGCCCTTGGCCCACGTTGTCTGGTGCATGAAACCGTCCGCGTGCACAGTGGGTCAAGAATGACAGGCCTGATTCTTCACGCCCCTGGAGACCCTCTTGAGCAGCCGCTGTTCACTTGGCTTTCTGCTCATCCTTTCCCTCTTCTTTCTTCCCCTTCTCATTCTTCTGCTGCCACTGCGCGCTCGCTGTAAGGGATCCATACGATACACCCACTGTACCAAAGCCAGATCGTACTCCAACTCTGGGAAGTCAAATCCACGTTACTGACTTACTGGCTTGTACAATTACCTGACTAACCACCACCCGAATTCCCCGCTTGCTCTTTTCGTCATTGGGGTTTGGATTTTATTTTATTTTACTTTTTTTTCCCAATTTTTTCTGGGTCTGTTCCAACTGGCTTCGATTTTTGGGCCTTTTTCTTTCCTTCACTGAAAGGGTATTATTTTACCTACCTCGTGTTTTCATTTTATTATTATTATATTTTATTTTTCTCTTGTTGCTTTCCCTTATCCATACATACACCCACCCCTCCACCCTCCCCTTCTTTTTTTTTTGCCCTTGACCCTCTTTTCTCCCTTTTCGAAAACGACATTTTTTTTTTACCCTTTTTTTTCTTTACACATACATACATACACATTCCCCCCCCTCCTCTTTTCTCCCACTCCGTCTTGGTTCGCACTATTCAATGCCAACCATATCCTCCGCTCCTCTCGACCAAGGCTCTCCTCCTTCCTCTCACCTTCTTTACTCTCAACCTCCCCGATCTTCTGCTGTTCCTATCCCGGTCTCTACCTCCCCGGTTGAAACTCGCCCTCGTACTGCTTCCGCTCCCTCTCTCCAGCACAACTCCGCACCCTCCGCTGTTGTCGTCCCCTCCCAGCCCACCACCACTACCACCACCAATCCAACTGGCTTTACAGGTTCGGTCATTGGATCGATCTCACGTCGCAACCGCCGGTCTTTCGCTGCACTAGCTCGTGAGAAGACCTCGAACGCCCTTGCGAATCTGTCCGCCATTGGAGGCCCGAATTACCCCCTCCGCTCCTCCGCCTCTTCGGGAAGCCTGTCTAAGCATTCGCGCAAGGCCTCGCAGGTCAGCGTCAGCGAAGTGCTCAGTGCCACGCCGTTGACTCCGCCATCGTCCGACGGTAGCGCCAGTAGTGAACGGTCAAGTCCTGCGCCCATTGACGCCGCTACTAACCGCTGTGCCCCGGCCGTGGTTGAACAGCAGACTAGTTCTGTTGAGAGGCGCCGTTACACCCTTCAGCGTGCCCCGTCCCCACTAGAACAACTGCCCGAACTCGGACCTTCTGTGTCCCCCGCCAAAATGCATCAAACCTCATCGCGTTTGTTGCGTATGACGGAAGATGACCGTCCATTCACAAAGGTAAGGTGATCCAATGTTGCGCTAAAGTGGCCGGTAGGGCGAAATGCAGTGAATGTTGGACATCAGGGCGGTTGTGTTAACAAGGATGGTTTTGGCTAGGATTTCATGGACCTTTTCTCGACCTTGATGGTCAGTTTGAAGTTGGATTCGCATCGTGTACGATTTACGAAATATGACCATTCGTTCACTTCGGAAGAAGCCATCAACAACCTTGGATCCCTCAAGTTTTCCCAATCGAATCGCATGCCCGACCCGAAAGACCCCTCGCGTATCGTCACGACCACTACGACGACCACCTTCTCCATGGCCAAGGAAATGGCTCGCTCGGTCTGCCAGCGTTTCGTCGACGCCCGCTTTATCGAGTCTGTGGATGGCAAGGCGGCACAAATATTTCCGTTGAAGGGCGCGTTGTACCAGCTTACTCCGAAAGGCATCAATATCCTGCAAAGATTCTGCCAGAGAAACGGTATCACTGCTCGCCATGTGATTGACGTGTTGGAGTCGCCTCGCAACACGATGCAATTGGTTAACCTGGAGCGCGATACCGAGACTGACAAGCTGTCACACGATCGAGCGACCATTGAAGTCATATTCCGCCGTTTTGCGGGGCAGGATGGTCCCAACGTGAAGAGCAGCATTTCCACCTCGGATTCGGATTCATTGAGTGATTACTCGAATGGCTTGGTCGGTGTGAAGATGGCCAAAGAGCGCAAGATCAACGACAAGATTTTTGTCAACACGTTTACTGGCAAGGCTGCGGTGGATTGGCTGATGGACTGTTCGACCACGATTGAGCGCCGCGAGACCGTTCTCATTGCCGAGCTTTTCGTCAAGTACGGCTTGATCACCATGTTGCAGGAAGATCGGTTTATCAACCAACCAGACGACTCGATAGTGGCATTCCAGCCTTCGAAGAACGCGATCTACGGGATGACGGACCGGGGGCAAAGGGTTTGCGGGTGGATTGCACGGGACAAGTCTCGTGAAACCACCATGTACGACAACCGCGGTATCCCCAAGGATTCCAACAATGCCCGCTTGAACCACATCCTTCACGATCCTGCCCTGCGACTGTTGTTCCGCGAGTTCCTTCGCTTCTCGCTGTGTGAGGAGAATCTGTCGTTCTACCTGGATGTGTCGGAGTTCACGTCGGCGTACCACAAGGCCGAGAAGTTGGGCACATTCAGGAAGCCGGATTCTGTCCGCGAGACGCTTGCTGCGGCATACGGTAAGCTTTTTTCCCGATTCAGTGTTTGGTGATCCGCATCTAATTGGTTGAACAGGTCTCTACAACGCGTTCCTCGCGCCTGGATCTCCCTGTGAACTGAACATCGACCACGCGCTGCGCAACAGTTTGGCAAGCCGCATGACCAAGGCCGTGGGTGACGATGAGTCGATGCTTAAGAGTCTGCAGGAGGTGGTGCATCTGTTTGAAATGGCCCAGACCTCGGTGTTCAAGCTGATGTCAAGTGTAAGTTCATATCTCTTTGATATTTTCGCACCATGCTGATGTCAACAGGACTCTGTTCCCAAGTTCCTGCGCGATCCCAAATGTGCCAGCATCCTCCAGGAACACGACGTGGATTTGATTGGCGCCCCCCGGGCTTACTCGCCCACTCCCGCCCCAGTCCCGGAGCGTTCGGCGAGCCGCTCAGCACGGTCATGATAGGAGCATCATGTGTGTCATGCAGGGATCCGAATCCTGTCCGAGCAGGCCTTGACCTTGGTGATTACTAAAGGATCTGACGGCACGTGGCCTGCTCTCGGACTTCACCGATCAACGATGAAACACACCATTACTGCGCAGCGCGGTGCTAATTAACGGAACGACTTGAACACGATTTGGCTTGCTGTGACTCGCTCGCCTAGTCGACGAGGTCTAGCCAGCGACCCCACCAAAAAAGTTTGGAAGCCGTCCAAACTCCTGACACGACATGATACACGTTATGCGTCTCCGATACGAACGCTCTTCTGTTTCTATAATCTCTTTCCCTTGGTTGCCCGTGAGAGCCCCCAGGCGGCTTGCCATTGCCGGCCCGGGATCCATGGTGATCAAGTTCAGCACGACCACTTGAAAGACGTTACGATCTATGGATCATGTGATAGAGATGCCGGAACCGAACCATTTTAATACACCATTTCCTTTCTTTGATTTTTTCCTTATCTGTGAAACCCTGACGCATGGACGGAGACTGAAGAGAAGGCTGAAACACGAGAAGTATTCCAGCATTAGAGCGGCGTTTAATTCTCGGTTGAATTCTTTCCTCCTGTTGCATATCTGCATGATTCTCAAGATTCCTTTTCTTTTCTTCTGGTTTCCTATATACTACCAATTTCCTTTGTTCCGTTGATGTGTATGTTGTGATACGTCCCCTGCATTGAGCATGGTAACGCGCATTTGATTTGCATTTTCAGGGTACAGCGAATTCTTTTACTCTTGTCACTACTAAACCGCGAGATTGACTCGCCACAAGAAATAAACCAATACATTCTGACCATCACTTATGTACAAGCACTAGGCAGCCCCATTAGAACAAATGACTCAATCACTATCCGCACGTCACTGACAAACGTAACCCCTCTTCCGCATTCAGTAATCACCTCCCCTCCTATCTATCTGCTTACGGATACCACTTAGTACCTCGGCAATTCAACCTAACCCAAATCCCGACCGACCATCAAATCCCTCTTCATCCATCCACCCGATCTCGTATCCCAATTACCTAAACCCGTAAGCATGGACACTACTACCTCTTACCTAACTCGTAAGCACGTACACTACTATCTATTCCCCCCCCACCCCGGTAAAGGAGATCCCCTACTGGTTGAATCCTTTCCATCCAACCACATGGCATCTCGGTGCCGAACACGTGGTGAACACGAGGTGGGAGGACACATGACTTGATCTTGACTTGATGTTATTTGGCTTGGCTTCGTTGGGTTGGGTTGATGGAGTCAGGTTAGGTCGAGTTCGATTGGGATTGGGTCTGTTTGATCGTTGCATTCATTGCAGAGGTGGATGTAGGTCGGTAGGTAGGTAGGTAGGTAGGGATACTTTATGTACTCCGTATCGGTATCGGGGAGGTACTTAGATACGTGGATGTATTCACGTTTGAATCCTTGCTTGGGCGCGTGTGTGTGTGTGTGTGTGTGTGTGTGTGTGTGTGTGTGTGTGTGTGTTTGTATTTCGGACATATGAAACTACGTACTGAACTACTGAACTAGGTATGTAGGTAGCTGGGTTGGGTATCAGTGAATTGGGTATGGGTTGTCCGACCTGATACTTATGTTAGGGTACTAGGGGGGTATTGATGAAGGATATCTATGTTCTCAATTGGATACTATTCACTAGGGAGCTGGAAGGGAGTAGTATAAATAGACCAGAATAGATATGACATGATAATCTAAGCTAAGCTAAGCTAAGTGAAAGTTATAAACATACATACAGAAGCTAGAAAGGAAGAAAGTGAAATGCAACGCCAAGGTCCCTACCATACGCCATGTCTTGAAACCAACGGAGAAGAATAGTATAGCATGATGCAAAAATAGCTGAGATAATGATGGATGATCAACGACGTAGCGGAGCGGCCGGAGTTTAGCCCGGATTCGGGGGTATCTCCTCCGCAATTTCCGGATCGGGGTGGGGAAAGGATGGGGGCTGGTACGGAGTACTGTGTAGGTGGAAATGCAGGCAGGTGGTATTTTTGGAGTGGTTGCTTGTCTGCTTGCTTGGTATCCGGGCAGCCCGCTAGAAGTGGTTGGATATATCCGATGGGATGGATCGTCAGGATGAATGGTGATCATGAAACGGGGCTTGTTTCGGATATTCCTCATTTCTCGTTCGGACGGACACGGCTAAACTGGGTGAAGAGAGGGATGAAACATGACACGGTGGTAGCCAACTGACAGTCTACTTGGACCCCCAGCCTCGCAGTCTCATCCCCTCTTCAATGGCCGTCCAGATCCCCTCGACGACTTCCCGATCACGCCACCGACCCGCGCCATGGGCACCCCCCTTCTCATCCCAGCGCTCGACCCCGAAGCTCTGGACGCCACGACCCCAGCTACGCACCTCCCGCGGAACATCATCCCCACGCCACCCGACATGGATGCCTGTGGCGTGTTTGAAGAGCTCCGGCGGGGATGACCACTTGTATGACTTGAACTGCCAGGTCTGGCCCGTTGTGAATACGGCAACCAGGCGCTGCCAGTAATCCGGACGGAAGTTGGCCGTGCTATCGACCAGGATGAAGCGGGTGGGTTTCCGGGATGTCGATTGCGAGGAGCTACCGCCCGGCCGCAGAGAGGAGCTGGACGGATCGGCATTCATGCGTAGCGGGCGGGAGATGTAGAGGATATTGGAGTTGGACATGGAGAGACTGATGTGATCGGGAGGAATAAACACGCCGTCTTGCAGGAAGGAGCGCACGTTGGACATGCGGATGAGGGACGAGGCCGACGGCGAGAGGAGAATGATGGGATCTTGCGTCTTCGAGCTTCCCTTGCGTGGCTGCGAGAGGCCAGCAGACGGCGAGGGCACCACCATCGACGACGGCGGCTTGCTGCCGGCCTTCACACCTGCAGGGTATTGGCCTGGCCGTGAGCGGTTGCGTCCCAGGATGGATTCGGCAGTCTTGCGGACATGAGAAAAGTCCTACAGAAGTTAGCATGGCGGACAGCTTCCCTCATTTCCACGCCTGAACCTACCGTTGGTTTGATACCCCGTAGAACGCTATTCCGATCTCCCATCTTCCGCTCTCCATTGTAAATCTCCTGCAGCCGGGGATCAATGACCTTGGCCGCCTTGCCCTGCTGGGTCTGCGCAGCCCCCCCCGGTGCACCACTAGGCACTGCAGACACACCCCCTGCAGCGCCTGAAGCAATGCTCGCCGAAGCCTGTGCTTGAGCAGCTGCAGAAGCCGCCGCTGCAGCAGCCGCCGCACCCTCCAACGGCTTGATGTACTCACTCTCATCGGACGCGCCCTCCAACCAGGTGAGGAGATCCAGACGCTCGACGAAAACCAGGTTCTGCACTTTCTCTTCCTCCTCGCCCTCCTTGCGCTCCTTTTGCTTTAGCGACTCGTTGAGTTCTTGTGCGGAGGCGATGTACTCGGGAATCGCAACATCTTTCTTCTGCCACGCGAAGAAGATGCTGCGGAGGTCGACAGCGGAGTCGGAGGAGCTGGAGACGAAGCGGGTAGGTGTGCTGAGGGAGATGGTCTGAGGGAGGGGGTTTTGGAAATAGAGATGGGTCGCTTTCGCGAGGTCGTCGGTGGCATTCTGATCCGAGAGGTCGCTCGAGGTGGTCGGCGTGGGAAGGGTCCCGGCCGCAATGGCGCGACGCAGCGAAAGAAGGGGGTCTTGGAGAGAGGGATCGGTGGCCATGGTGGCGTGTGAGGGGGAGGTAGCTGCTACCACCGCTCCAGAGGTCCAGGAAAGTGAGCGGGAAGATGGCAATGGACGAGAGTGGGCGGTGTTACTCGTAGCTTCACGTCCTCGACTTGGCGATGCGCAGGAACTGCGGAGCGCACGTGATCTTGGCCGTCCTCGATATTGGCCTCCGATTCACCAACACTTGCAACGGCAATAAATTACAAGATACTCTAATTCCACTCCTATCTGTCAGAGCAGGCTCTCAGATGATGCCAGATCCAGCTCCATCCCCCGAAGATAGCCGTCACGCCCGTGAATAGAATCAACGCCCCGTAGTCGGTGGCATACCCGATCCCTCCGCTCTCCTTGCTCGTTAGAGAGCCTTGTTGCATGAGAGCTGAGCTTAGCGGACCACTAATGACACTGCCAATGCCCCTACCTCCGGCCAACAGCCCAAAGACCAATCCCGTTTCCAACGAGGGTACCTCGCGCTTGATCTGGGTGAGCACTCCCGACCAAGTGGAACTGAAACCGCCCGCAAAGAAGCCGTATGTAATGGAGAAAAGGACCAGAAGGGCGATAGCAGCTTGCGAATAGCTTCCAGAAGAGGGAGATGTTGATAGCCCCCAGAACAGCAAGACGGAGAGCCCCGAGCCTACGGAGGAGAGCAACATGATGTTGGTAACGGCGAAGCGATCACAGAGAGACCCCAACACTATCCCCCCAACGACGGAGGTGGCGTTGAAGAGTGCCAGAAGAAGGGTTGCTGTGGTGTCCGATAGACCCGCTGCGGTGGTAGAGTATGACGGTAGATAGGTGCTGGGCAAGAAGTACCCGAAGCTCTGGATGATATTTCCTACTTGAAGCATCCAGAAAGTGGCGAGCTTCAAGAAAGCGAGGTCCAAGGGCTGTGGAACCGTCGACGATGCTGGGGGGATCCGTGGTCTGATGAAATGCAGTGCCAGGAGGGTGGTGAGTAGCTACGATGTTTAGTTAGACCAAGTATGAACTGGGAGGTAGCAAAGACCGACCGTGACTATCGTCCATGCTCTCAACGTCGTCCTCGCTCCAAAACGATCGAGACAGGCACTGGTCACAAAGGGCAGAGCCACGCCAGAGATGCTTTTGGCAGCCCACATGATTCCATACGCGAGGCCTTTGCGGCGAATAAACCACTGATCTAGATAGAGGGTGGTGGGGCTGAAGACGAGACCGTTTCCAAGACCACACATCACGCCCTCAGTCGCGATCAATTGCCAGACGGTGGTGGCAAACGAAGAGAGCAGAGAACCGCCAACGCTGAGGACCAGTCCGATCGACGCACAGTATTTCTGGAGATATGGGTAGCGGGTCAGAAGCGTGAACGTCACCGGGGACAGGAGATAGAGGATTCCCTAGTAGAAGAAACGTCAGCCTTACAGAAAGTACATGATGTATTGGGTTGAAAGGGCGCGCTTGACAACCGTTGATGTCGTTCCCACCATTGCCAGGCCCCCTTTGCCTCCCTCGAGGTCATCGTGTGTTGAAAAATATTCCTGGAAGAGGCCAGAAACAAGGGAAAACCCTGACCGTCATGCGTGAGCATAAAGCTGCAGCTGGCTTAGATCAATGCGTACCCCAGACTGGCAGTTGAATCAAACAGCACGAAGCGAGCATCAACCAGGCGCTTTTGCCTTGATCTACGGGCGGCAGTGGACGTTGCTCCAACTCAGAATGCGGGGAGCCACTGGAGTCCTCGAGGGATGGGCGAGACGAGGAATGAGATTGAACGGGGAACTCGGTCAAGTCGTGGGATGACATATTCGAAGGTCAATGACCAGCGATATGAAAAGAAGAGAGAAGGGAGACCATATAAAAAAAAGAGGACGACAGCGGATCCAAGGTTACCCCGCATCCTCCGAGGCTCAGGATGATTCATCCAAGGATAGTCATGACGCTCATCATATTCATGTTTATCTATGTACAGAACCAATTTTCATAAGGGGTTTTATAGCGGGATTCCAAGGGTCTCCTTGATGTCTTCTCCCCGCAGCCACCGCTCCATGGCCTCGTACATGCCCCGGAACTTGTCGTTATCCTCCATCGTCGGCAAGTCCAGCTTGATCTTGTGGCCCAGTCTCGCCTGGCAAGCCCCCAGGTACCGGTAGCCATAGGGGTAAGGCTGAAGTTCCTCCACCGAAAAGTCAGGCACATTCTTGCCGTCCACGGGCAGGATCTTGTCCTTCTCGTAGAACAGACGCTTGTAGTGGACTTTCCATCCAGCCGGGTCCTTCTGGCACCACATGATGAAGCGGCAGTCACATTCTACATCGAACTCGACACCGTCAAAAGAGAACCGCTGGGTGATGGTCGCCTTCATCTTGCCGACGGCACGGCCCGTCTTGGAGTTCAACTCGACCAGGGTACCGTTCTCACGATGCATGATGTGATCACCGTTGCGACGGCCTTTCTTCGAAACTTCAATGAACTCATCAATTGGCATTCCACCACTCCATGCTGCAGATGATTAAACCAATTAGCAAACGTTGCACGAGCAAGGTCCGAACGAAAGAGGACAGGGAAACGAACTGGTGAAGATATAAGCCTGTTCGGCGAAGCAGTTCCGGTAGTGAGCCCATTCAGAGGCATCTCGGTATACCGGCCATCCCTTCAGGAGCTCGGTGACACAGAGCCGATCGAGAATCTCCTCGGTGGTGCCATTGATGTGGCTGTGGATGGTGGGTTGGGGGTCTTCGGCGGTGATGTTGACAACCATGGTGGAGATGTGCTAGGTATGGAAAGGAACGAGATAGTTTTAATTGGAAAGTGATCCAAATCTGCCTGATATCATCCAGAAACCATCCCGGGCATCCTTGCGAAATATATACTCCATAAATTTGAAGTCCCGTTCGGAAAGCCGAAAGCCGACTATCAAGCTGGTCTTGATGTCATCCGATGGGAATGATATCAGGCAACCAACGACCCGTCCTCGTCATTCTCGGTGGGCCGGTGGAGCCGACTAGCGTCTAGATGAGCTTGTCTAGACACCCACCCCAATTTTAGATCCCTATCGATGTGTAGGAGTCCATACTGGCCGGTATCCCGAAAGCCCCTCGGAGCCCAAGTCAGCTTGACGAACATCATTCTCTGTGGCTTAGTTCTCGTTGCTGAGAATTATAGCTCATCATCGTAATGGACGGACAAATTCTCAGCCGTACCGTTGTTTCATTCCAGATAACGAGATACAGCCTTGATATGGGTCACCCTCGAGACTACATCAATCGCAGTCATTGGAGCGGTCCATGGCCGCTCCTGCTATCACCATGGACAGCGAGCCAATGATGGAGTGAATAACTCCCCGTGCGTCAGGTCCCGAACAGTCTGGAAGGGACGAATGCATCGCTGTGGCACCATAAACTGCCATTAGTCCGGGAACAGTCTGAGAAAGGTTGAATGTAGCCCCTGCAGCTTGGTAGGGCCAGGTGGATGCCGCTCGAATGTATTCTAAGCTGGGAACTCCAACGATTCGGTGAGTGGCGCAGCGGAAAAAGTCTCAAGGTACAGTCACACAGCTGGTAATTCTTTATCCGGCTTGTCTCAGGGGTGTCTGGGCTGATGAGTTCACTGTCCACGTTAGTCATGAGGAGTCCTTATCTACCTTATGCAGCCAGCTAACTTGCTAGCCCTCTCACGGTGGAATGGGCCAACGAATGGTTGACTGATGTTGGTGGTTGAGAATGAGATTCTATACAGCGTAGCTCCCGATCACATGGCTGGCTGGATCCCGGGGCCTGTCCTGCTTGGGACGGCCTGATTCCTCGGGAACAACTGCGGCGAGGCGGACCCGAACCCTGCATCTCAGGATCACCCATGAAAAAATGGACCCTCGCATCGTATTGCGAGGCCGGTTTCTTCGAAACTGCAAAGTTTAGGCCCAGCTGGGTCGGACCCTTGACTGACGTCATTGAGGCGCCTCGTATCCAACCCATGGTCGGCACTCAAGCTTCGGATGGTTACCCGAATGCCTCTCTACCGGACCTTCACCTACGGTACCGAGTATCAATGTGATCGAACAACGTTCAAAGCTTTCATTCGTCATGATCCGCTCCATCAGGCCCGGCAGTGCGGTACCACTGGAGCATTGTCACAAATATCCTAGTAATAGAAGGGGAGAACGGAAGAAGACAGAAATAATAACGACAATCGTGAAGCAGGTGCTCACATCATGACCTGTATAGGTCCTCCTAAACCATTTCCCATGCCCATAACCCATCCGGAGTATTTCCCTAACCCGCTCCCTTTCCAACACGCCGAATACGCCGCTCAAATCAAAATAGCTCCCGCCGGCTGAACGCCTGTCAAGTCCCATCGTGTACAAGTCGAAGAAGAAAAAAGTGAAGAACGGACAAAAAGCAGAAAGTGTTCCACAGAGAAAGTAATCAACGCATATTATATCGTGCAACCCCCGGCGGTCAGGGTAGTAGTCCACAAGAGATAGCATCAGATCGTCACGTCGCTGAGGGTATGTGTGAGGTCTGCGTAACCCCGGAAATGTCCTTTAGGGTGACATTCTGGCCAACCCGATCATCGGGCTTGGCCATGTCAGGTTCCCCGGCCGTCTTGGTATGGGTGTATGACTTGAGTCCAGTGGCCGCTCCATCACGACTGACCTGGGGCGGAGCAGGTGGGGTGGGCGGGGGCATCGCGGTGGTCTGAGCTTGGGTCTTCTCAGACGTAGGTGTGGATAGGGTGCCCCTTCGAATGAGATAGTCACCCAGACTGAGTTTCTTCTTCACTGGACTAGGGCCTGCCACGCCAGAGACAGGGGTGGTAGGAACATGGGTTTGTGAAGCTGCATCGGTGGAAGGTGATGACAGCGTCGATGGCGCCACAGGCCCCGGGCTGGTGGTTGACGGATGTGGGGGTATAGTAGCGGGAATATGAAGGTCGGGGCTGCAGTGGTTCTGTTTAGCGTTGCTAGGTATCCGAGCGTTGTGGGCAGCAGTTGATGGCCACGGAGGCGGCAATGGTGGCTTGACCGACCCCCGTCCTGACAGGGGGGATGCATCCAGATGTATATCATAAGACCGTGATGGCGAGGTCTCCACCGGCGAATCGACATCTTTCATCTCGGTATCCGGTTGATCTGCAGACACGCTGGGGGTGGTGGCTGTCAACGGTGCTGCTTCATGTGGGCTCATGGAAGTCGGCGACGAGTCTTGATGCTCAACAAGGATTGTTCGAGGAGAAACAGGCGACGGACTGTTCTGTTCGAGCCTAACACGATCGGAATAACATCTTTTCAGCAGGCGTTGAGTTAGAGGAACGAAACTTGGTCGTCGTGGTGACGGCAGACCAGGCGAGAGCACACCATCGCTGGTATCCGGTTCGGTTTGCATTGCAGAGTCCACATAATGTGAACGTCCCAACGGAGACCGGACAGGGGGTGTGCTGTGACTGCCAGACGTCTTGCGCGGCGAGGCGTGACGCATTCCGGGTAGTGAGCCCACGGGCCCGCCTGATGGAGGAGAGTGTGACTGGCGGTCGCGCACGCCTTGAGTGGATTGGCCACTGGTACGCTTCCTCTTTCTGTGTAGTGCCTGCTGATCCTGCTCCAATTGTTGAAACTTCTTCTCCGCCGCAGCAATCTTGCGCTTTTCCCGGGCCGAAAGTTCGGATTCCCCAAGCACGAAGCCTTCGGTAGGAGTCTGCAACGTAGGGGTGAGATCACGACTGCGAGTCTGGCCGCGCACTGAGCCTGATGCAGAACGGTTATCGGCCTGATCGTCTTCCTCTAGGTTCTTGGTGGACTCACTCCCCGCCCGGCTAAGAGCCGCAGGTGGGGATATATTTGTCTTGGGCTTGGGCTTCTTCCGTTTAACGGTCGCCGGTTTCGCGAGAGCATCCACCACATTCGGGTGACGTCGGCGATCAACGCTAGCCAGCAGGCAATTTGACGGAGGGACACAGGCGCACCCACCGAAGTGGGCAAGGACATTACTGATGCAAATTGCCGCATTATCTTGAGCATTGTCATTGGGTTCCTGCTTGACTAGACCATTGCTTGATTCAAATAGCTGAGGATCCAGATACCACATGGCAGTGATCTCGGAGTCGGCAGCGATATCTTCCTTGGCAACAAAGCAGAAGTGATACTCCACCTGGTTCGTGATGTAGGTCTTCATGGTGACATTCGGACGACACGAACGCCGTACGTAGCGAAGCACACTCCCCTCATGTCGACTATCGACGTAAATTGGGAGCTGGGGGTGGAAGAAGACAAAGGGCTCTGGGTGACGGAGTTCTTGCCATCGATTGCCGGGATCAAGACAGTAGTCTCGCAGAAGACCAATCTTGCCGGTGATCTCCCCGACAATTTCATCCTTGCCCACACGATCGCGAGTCTTGAGGACCTTCCACGTTGGGTGTCGTCCTTCAACCTCGATGTTCGAGTCCGTGATTTTCTCAGTAGATAATGTAGGCCAGCGTGACCGGTCAAGCGCTGCACCAGACCACGTGAAGATGTCTTGTGCGGAGCGCCCATTCGCAATCCGGGCGAGAGCCGCGGGCTCCGTAACCCAGGAAGCCAAGTCTGCCGCAAGAGGAAGGTTAACGAACAGATTGCTGTCCATGCTCGCGTAATCCTTGCCATGGTCGTAAAGATGAAGAAACTCATGTGAATACAGGGGTATGGAGGGCCCTGATGACTTTGTCGGACTCATGGAGGGTGCTGCGCGTTTGCGCGCATCCGAGGGGAAGTTGGGAACACCCGACATAGAGCTAACGGAGCCAGAGGCGCGATGATTGGTTTTGACCTTCTTCGCAAGGGGCGGATCCCGAGTACTCGATTCTGACCGGTGATGAAAGCCGTTCATTTGATCGCCGTGCTCCTTGGCCTTCTTCTTATGACTCTTCGCTCCAGACCGCTTGGCTTTCCGGTCACCGCCGTCGCTCTGTTCTCTGAGGCGCTTCTGCCGTTCAGTGGCGCGCCGGCCGTCAAGGGGACGAGGCTCGCACTCCACGCAGTTGTGGACTTCCGGCACATCCCGACCATGGTAGTAGCATTCGATATGCTGCCAGGTTTCACACCCTTCGCAGAAGACCGTGTTACCATCATCATCCTCGAACGCACAGATGCATTTGATGGTGTACGGTTCCTCCTCGTCAGGGGCGATCGAGTCGGAAATGGTGCCGTTAACAACGGGCGAGTTCAGAGGGACGGTGACCGGAAAAGGCTCCGTGGTTGGATGCGTGATGGCGACTGGGGAGGTATCTGTCATAATCCGACAGAATACCCCCTCTCAAGCTGAACAGAAAAATGCGCTGTGGTAGTTCGAGAGGACGAACGGGTTGAGGGAACCTGTCAGATCCCAGCACGCATATCACCTGCCGCCTACTGGTATGTGTCGCCTGGCCTAGACTCTCACGACAGTCAACAGTGACGAGACAGATGGTCTACCTAGTAGTCCGACGGTGCCAGACGATGTAGTCCACAATGTGCCGCCCTCTTATCGAAGAATGGTCCACGAAGGAATGAAATCGTAGGAGGGAATTAGCGAAGGAAGGATCGTGAAGTCGTGGCAGGTTGTGTCGATTCACCGGATTCGAAAAGGGACAGGTTGTTCGAGGTCTCAGTAGAGTCGTCTTCCTCGGTGGCGCGTGCGACCGTTGGAAAGCAGGAAATCGAGGATCGGTAACCGATTATTGGGAACAGGCAGACGGGCCACGAGTCGCATGGAGGAATGAGGAGGCCGAAGGACAGGAGGAGACAAGAGAGGGTGGAGAGGCCAAACAAGGATGATGTTCGTAAGGAGAGTTAGCAGTAGGGGGACAAAGGCAAGAAAAGGAAGAAAGGTCGGAGGGAAAAGGTGAATGAGATGACGGAAGGTGGACGAGAGAGGAAGGCAAGAGACGAGAAGGTGAATCGGGAATAGGTGAGGAAAGACTGGCAAAGAGGAAGAAAGGAGAGCCAGAGGGAGAGAAGCGAGGATCAGAGGAGGGAGGGAGAGCGTGAGTGAGAGTGAGAGAGAGACAGAGGCTAAAGCCACGGATGGGCCATTCAAGCGGCGCGTCCAAGACCCAGAGTGAAAAGGGAATGGCGTGGAATTTTTTCTCCCACCCGTCCAGGCTCTGGGGAGAGCCGGTGCTGGGTAGTAGTTAGTTGTCCTTGGGATGAGCTTCAAGTGCTTGGTTTGTTTTTCTGTTCCCTTTTGCTTTTTCTTTTTCTAGGGGGGGAGGAGAGGGACCTTTTCCCTTGAAACCCCCGTTGGGGAGGGTTAATAATACACACGGCAGAATCGAAGAATGAGGGGGGTGTCGTGGGAGAACGAAAGGGACAAAACCGACGACGGGCTGCCCGGTCAAGGAACGAATTGGAAGCTCGAGTGGACGGAAGGGAGGGGGGGACCATGGGGAACCAAAGGGAAAAAGGCGAGATTGCGAGGCCGGCCGGAAACGAACCCACGCCAGCCTGGACTGAGCTCACCTCCCTCGAACCTCAGACCTCAGACCTCAGACCTCAGCTACCGGGCAACCTGGCTAGTCTGGAAGCCTGGAAGCCTGGCACCCGGGGGGATTGCAGGCCTGAAACCTCAGGCGACAAAAGACCAGTGCTGCCTTGGGGGGGGGGGGGGGGGGGGGAAAAGGAAGGGAAACTCGGGTGGGGAATCCGGCTTGTCTGGTTCCGGCAGGAGCGGTGCCTCTAGCCCCAATCGGGGTAGAGGCCATGCCAAGTCCCAGTTCGGGCATAGCGGGGGAATCATAGGCTGGCTGGCCATCAGATGAAAGGCAGCCAGCTCGATCGGGGGAGAGGATCCAGGCATCACCAGAGAGAGAGAAGGCAAGAGACTCGAGTCAGTCCCAGCACTCACCGGCAGCACCGGGATCGTGGGTGAAAGAGTGGGAGAAAAGAAAAGGATAGACGACAACAAAATCAAGGTGAGGGAAAACCTAACTTCACCTGGCTGTGGATCATTCTAGCAGCACTTTTGGGCAAGAGTCTCGCCTGTCGTAGGCCAGTAACCCGCCATACAACGCATGCATGCGTTGTCTAGCCGTGTTAGCGGTCAAGGAACAATGCAGAATATGTGAAGCAGCAGGGCGGTGGAGGCTGACAAAAAAAAAAGAAAGAAAGAAAGAAGAAAAACAAAGAAGAAGTTAGTTCGAGGAATCTGGTTAGCATTAGAGCAATGGTCAAGTCATGAGCAAAGTCGAGTGTCCATCTTGGTCGCTTATTGTACCTGCCGCCAGGCGGCAAGGTCGACGAGCGGCTGCAGGCTTCACGGTGAGGCCACACTGAATGCAAGTGACAGATGGACTCGTAGTTTCACAAGAAGAGAAGTGTGGCAAGTCAAAAATTTATGAAGCCCCAGCAGATGTGGAAGCCACGATCTCCCGTGGGATGCAATATCCAAGCACGATATCAGGCTCGGGGGTCTTCTGGGTTGAGGGAGGAGAGAAAGAGATGGGAGGTCTTGACAGAAGTAACAGGATTCTCAGCGATTTATGAGCTGTCGTCGGATGTGAAGGGTTGTTCTGACAGTTTTAAGGGAAAGGGGGGATTGGAAGGGGAGAAGAATGGTCTGTGAGTAGGGCCGACGATTGTGCTTTAAAAAAAAAAATCAAATCAAGAAAAGAGAGAGAATGGGAAAATCAAAAAGAGGCGACGGTTAGTTGGGATTCTCTCATGACCTGCTCGACTCATTAAATTACCCATTCCAGCCCGATGGTGGAGGGTGCTGGTAATGGTATCGAGCGTTACAATGAGGAGGGGAAGACGGCGGACGAGAGACGCCAGGGGAGAAGGACATCCGGATTATCAGGATTAGATATGGAGTTGGGATTTCTCCGATAACATGATCTCTGCTAGCAGAAAAGGTTAAAGGGTTAAAAGGGGGTTTTGGCAAAAGTAGGGAACTGAAAGAGACCGAGGGGGGGAGCCGTGGCCTAAATTAATAGCGAGCGAGCAGGTGGTGGTGTTGGCTGCTACGACGATGAGGGACTGCTGCTAGGCTGACCTAAAGCGGTGGTGATGATGGCAAAAAGACGACTGAAGGGAATCATCCCATCGCCATTATTCATTATTCCTTATTCCCCCCAACCCTCTAGAACCAGTCGGGCTAGATGCTCCGCCCTGCCGATTTCCTCTAGCTATTGAGAGATTTGATTCACTAGCACTGGCTTTCGGCATGAATGCCAATTACTGAATCATGGGCCCGATTAATCGTCTACTCTTGACTACAGCCAGTGGACGCAAGTGGTATTCTTATGGGCGCTTGCTAGTGCGTGAAAAATACGTTAGGGGCTGACAGGCCAGTCCCGTGCGTGGCGACCCGCCCGGGCCTGCCCCAATGGCCTCTATCTTGCCGGGCAATACGGAGTACTACTAGTAATGCTTCCGCCCTCCCCGTAGCACGCGTCCTACCGTGTACCTGCTTGAGTGCAACCGACTTCCCTCCATAACCTTCTCAACCATCCCAGATTCCTACGGGGAATCATCGGGGAAACGGATCGAGAAGATCAACTCTCCACAAACGAAATCAATAATCGGGAAGAATATCACTAAGGAGGCAGGCTTTCAGAGACACAACGTATCATGTGGCAAGGTGGGCGCCCACCCACTATCAATACAAGCCATATCAATAATCGCAATGGCCGACCGGGAGATTAGAACCACTCAAACAATACAGGTATCGGAAGACTTTCAGGATGGGAACGCTACTGACAACCACTTCTCACGGCTCCAACGTATTTGGCGTGCGAGCATTCCGTGAAGCAGCTGGTGACAGCCCATTACGCTCCGACCACAAAATCCTCCACCAGCTATGGTGGGTGGCGGCATTGGCTTCCACGCTGTCCCGCTCCGATTTGGACGTCCGTTGTAGAATGATGGCTCTCAACTGGTGGCCAAAGTACAGCGAACTAAACGCGGTAATCCCCAGGTACACGGGGATAGCATTTCCGAGTCTCAATTCAGACCAGGACTCGACAGGAGTTTCCTCTCGCGACGGAGCCGGAAATGCAAGAATGAGAGCGTTGGCAATGGGCAGCAGAGTGCAGCCCAGGATTCCGAGATACACTCCGTAGGGCTGGATGCGAGACTGGTGGACTCGGAGAATGCCCTGCTCGTCCGTCTTTCTTCGGAAACGAAGGTATATAATGCACGAACACAGCCATGAGATGGAGCCGGAAGTGGTGATAAAGTACATCAGCGAGTTGAAAAGTGCAGAGCTGGACTCTGCCAGGGAGAGAAAGGCAAACGCCGAGAATAGTGCAGATGTGATGATGGCCACATAGGGTACGTCATATCTGTTGCGCTTCGTGAACATTGCAGGGGCATGCCCATAGTCAGCCAAGGTGTACAGTGTGCGAGAGGATATGTAAAGGAACGAGCGTCCAGAGGCGACAGACGAGAGGAAAATAAGCACGGTAAAGACAATCCGCAACGCTGGGATATTGGCTCGGATTAGGCCCACGACGAACGGCGACATTCCGGCGCCCATGCCATGATTGGTCAATTGAGGCTCGTCAAACGGACTGACGAAGGTCATCATGAAGACACTCAGAAGGTAGAGCACGAAGAAATGGATGCTGTCAACCCGGGCCATGCTTAGGATGCTAGGACCTCGCTCCGTGTTGGAACGCTCGGCCCTTTGGACGGTTATCTCTGGAGTCAAAGTGAAAGATATCACACTGCACAGGAGGCTCTGCAGAAAACCCAAGAAGCGTCCCGGATTGCCCCGAACTAGGTACTCGTTCAGGGGTCCAGGTTCGTGCCAGTAACGAAAGCCTCGTATAGGGGTCCCCGGAAGACCTCGGATGGCCAGATACAGCGAGAAAACCACCAGTCCCGCAGTAGTTACAAATTTCAACCCTGTAAACACTGCCTCTGTTCGTCGGAAGGCCCGTTGCGGAAGCATGTTGAAAACAAGGATCAGGACCGCGACCATCGAGATTCGCACCGCCATTCGAGGCTCAGGACTCCACAGGCCAAGATTGACCATGCCGGTGGTGATTTCAAAAGGGACCATCATCGCCAGGGAGTACCAGCGGAGGTAGCCCAAAGAGAAACCCAGATGATTCGAACCATATTCATAGCTGTGCGCCACCATGGTACCATTGAGTGCCGGCCGGTGAGCTGCAATCTCTGCAATGGCGGTTGTCAAGCAGTATGTTAACACAGATATCAGTACATATGAACCGAGTAATGATGCTGGACCCCCGGCAGCTAGGGCCTGCCCGGCCCCGATGAAAAGGCCAGTCCCAAAGGTCGGAATAAGAGCCATGATGCGTGGTTAGGAATGGAGGCGTAGTGGTGCCCCGGAGCTCTACGAATGCCGTGGAGCTTTCCCTTGTGGAAAAAGCTGCCGCAGACATAGTTGCCGGATGTGAGGCAAGGGTACGTCCTTCCTTTTCCGACAAAGCACAAGAAACGGAAGGTTGACTGAGAGGCCTCCACATATGCAGTAGTCACCTTACACAACGTGGAGTTGAGAATTAAAGAACAGGCAGGCCAAAAATCCAGGGGTATCATTGTATGCCAAACAGAGCAGGAATGACTGCAAGATAATCAGTCCGAGATCTAATCTTCCCCAGGGATAGACCGCAATAAACGCCAGTTCGAATAGAATGGTGAAAAAAGCACATTGCGAACGAGCAGAAGAAAAGCTTGGTCAACTATCTGGGCAACAGCGATCACTGATAAGCCATATCGGTCTCAGCGTATTCGAGCCATTCCCCGGAAAGGGACTTTTTCCAGAATCGTACGATACCATCATCGCCAGAGGAGATAAGACAGTCACCTATGTAGCAGTTAGCTAAGGGCAAGGTAGATCACAGGGAGCTTCTTGCAAAAGGCGTGCGCGACTTACCGGCGTATGAGAAGCCTACTTGCCACACGTCCAGGTGCTTGCTGTCGATGCATGCAACTTCCTTGAATGAATGCTTAAATTGGGAATCCGCGGGGGCTGCACGGCTGGACATGGACACAGGTGCGCGGCTAGCAAGGGCGGAGCCGATACCTGACTGCGTTGTTGCACGGATTGATGGGGATTGGGTAGAAGACTGAGCATGGTTGCCGTTGGGATTTTGGGACCCAGTGCCAGAGGCAGTGGTGTAGACCTCGAAAACCCGAATGAAGCCATCCTTGCACCCGCTAGCAATGAGGTCATATCCTCTCACCGAGCCATTGGCCCAAGAAATGTCTCTCACCAGGCCGCCATGTCCAGTCAGCTCGATGGCGTGGTAAAAGCGCCGACTGGCATCCGTGCGATACACCTTGACGCTGTCCATGGCTGCTACCACCAAAGAAAGGCTCTTGCGATCCGACGAGGGCAGGACTGAATGGGTGATGTCCGAGGGATCGTGGTGAAACTGCACCCTGAAGCTTGTTTCCTCTCCCCTCTGGGGAGCCGTGCAGACTCTGAACTGATCCAGAGGCTGCCAGTCCGCGAGGGTGTCCGGACTTACGGGCTCCATGACCATCAGGTACCCATCACGAGTAATGACCGCCATCCAGGATTCCAGGTCGATGTTGCGGAAATCAATTGAGACAAAGGGGTGGCGCTGAGGCGCGGTCATACGAAAGATGGATCTGAAACGGCGGCCTGAGTTCGGAGGTTGCGTCACATCTTCCTGCCATATCTTGCATTTCATATCCTCACCCACGCTGCCAATGTGCTGGCCGGTAAAAGGGCCATTCCAAGTCGCCTGAGTAACGGTTAAAACACCACAATACCAGACCAGATACCAAGCAAACGGGGCCACTGCGGTGATTGCTTACATCACGGATCTCCGCGTCATGGGCACGCCAAGTATCTACGAGTTGCCATTCCCCATCCTTCTGGTCCCAAACCTTCATGCGGTGATCAGTCGAGGCCGTGACAATGCGATTGCCATAGAAATTGAACTTGGTAACTGAGACCAGGTCCCGATGACCAGCGTCAAAGTCGGCGAATCCAGCCATGGTGGGTTTGTTGCGGTGTCCCCAATCCGAGACAATCAGAGAGCCTGGCCACCGCCTCCAAGCACGAACCTCCCCGGACACGTCAAGAATCAGCTGCAGAAACCTCAGAGGGGGAGTGAAGCCCTTCCCAGACCCATGTAGATCCGACTTTTCAATCACCTATAGAATCCAAGCAAGGCGTGCATGTGAAGCGCCGGGATGCGTTCACTTGGGCCGATTAGGTAAGGCCGGCCGATGCCGCTCCAGCAGTAGTTCACCGCCTGCTGCAGCGGTCAGTACCTGCCGGCAGAATGTGCTGCTTCCCCCGATTTCTCCACCAGTCATTGATGCCACCTTGCCTTTCTCCAGCGCGCTCAAGATCTTTCCCCTGACGGGTGTGAGGATCTATCTAGCAGGGCCCACGGGAGACATGTCGATACTGAATCTCGTCTGATGACAATGGCCAGTTCAAGCTCCCTTTCCCACCAGGAGACCTGGCGTCTCTTCGCCTTAGTGGGAGCCTGCCTCAGCATCCTTCTCAGTACGTTTCAAGGCGATGGCGCGCCCTTGGTGGCTTCCTTCGCGTTCAGCGGCATCGCGTTCGCGGTCACATTTAGTATGATCCGATGGCTTGGACCGGTTTTTCTGAAGGCCGGCCTGAAAGGGAGGGATATGGCGAAACCGAGGAGGCCGGAAATGTATGACTTGCCCATGTTCCTATGTCTTGTTGTATGATAGCTACGTTGCATTCTTGGAAACCATGGCCAATGCTAATGGGATTGTCGTTAGACCTGAAACAATGGGAGCTGTTTGTGCGACTGTCTATCTCCTCGCACTAATCTTCTTCATTCCGTTTGCTTTCTACAAGGATATCGTGGCGGCCACCTCGGGGGGAGGCAACCGAGATGTTGTGATCGAGGTTGGCCATGTTGAAACGGGTCGCATGCTACACCGATTTCCTCATGGAAAGGTCTGTCATCTTTGGCACTTTGGTCTTGGTAGCCTACTGACAACGCGACATCGCAGCTGGCGTCCTATCTCTCCGGGCTCCTTTCACTGCAATGTATTGTTATCCTCGGAATCGGCGACGATCTGCTTGACATTCGTTGGAGACACAAAGTTCTCATCCCCGCATTCGGTGCGATTCCCATGCTGATCGTCTACTTTGTGGACTTTGGCGTCACCCAAGTCGTCGTGCCAGTGCCACTGCAGCCCTACCTGGGCTCCACTATCGACCTCGGCTGGTTATACTACGCCTACATGGCGGCGGTGGCCATCTTCTGCCCTAATGCGATCAACATGTTGGCCGGGATCAACGGAGTGGAGGTGGCACAGTCCCTCGTGATTGCGGTCTTGCTGATTGCGAATGACGTCCTGTACCTTGCCCCCATCACACCATACCCACATCCCGCAACCGACTCTCACCTGTTTTCCCTGTACTTCCTACTGCCTTTTGTGGGGGTCTCATTGGCTCTTCTGTGCCATAATTGGTACCCTTCGAAAGTCTTCGTCGGTGATACATACTGTTACTTTGCGGGTATGGTGTTTGCCGTCGTGGGCATCTTGGGTCACTTCAGCAAAACGCTGTTGCTTCTCTTTATCCCACAGATCTTCAACTTCCTGTATTCGACCCCACAGCTCTTTCACTTGGTCCCTTGCCCGCGCCATCGTCTACCCAAATTCAACGCGGGCACTGGATTGTTAGAGGCATCAGTGACCGAATGGACCGTGCCGCCTTCGCCGCTGGTCGCTACCGCCCTGGATCTTCTGCATCAGCTGCGCCTAGTGCGCGTGACCAAGAACGAAAAGGGCCAGATCGTGGAATCGACGAATCTCACCATCCTCAACCTATGGCTTGTCTGGGCGGGACCAATGAAGGAAAACCAGCTGGCCTGGAGCATGGTGGGCGTACAGACATTCTGCGGACTCTTGGGTCTGTTCGTGAGACATCGCCTGGCACTACTGGTGTTCCGAGAAGACAACCGAGCATTTGGGGGGTCTGTATAGCGCAGATTGCAGTGTTTTATAAACCATTGTTAGTGTAATAAGCATCATCTTCACATCACCTTTCCCCCGGCTGTGCGGGTATAAGCTCCTCCCTGGATGATAGCCTCCGTAACTTTGAAACGACTACATGACCAGTGCATTCTATTCTCTCACCCCCCACTCATCCTACACCTGTCCACGACTCGTAGCGTGTGAGGGAATTTCCTACGCAGAGCAAGGAAACAACCCCCCTTCCCCTTCAAATGAACCCAAACACGAACACCCAACACGCTAGAAGCAAGCGGGGTGAAGCAATATCACCCCCTCATAATCCAATCCATACCTCCCTAGCTAGCCCAATTAAATTTACGCAATAATCCCCTCGCCTCATCAGATACCTACAACCTACATAATCAGTCAACCTCCTTCCTCTCTCTCACACACACACACACACACACACACACAAAGTAACGATACTATATCTGCCATGTTCACCCTTAAAGATAACACAGCGACACCTCCACAATATCTCCTCCCGATATTATCTAAGGTCGTAGAGCCCAGAACCCAATCTCCGCATGCCGAGTAATTCACTCATTAAATAGTACTACCTAGATATATAAAGAGAGGATAAGAAGGAACGGATACATGATCGCACTATCAGACCTAAAGCGCCGATATTATTATTATCCAGATAGGCTTGCTCTCAATGAGTTTACCTAACACCGTAGTGCTCAAGTAAGTCTCCGAAACGGCCTCTCCCACATCAAACTCAACGCGAATAACTGCGCGGCACAGAACCCCAGGACCATGAGGAGTTGTTTGTGATAGCCATCTGCGAAAGCCGTTCGGATGAGCGTTTGTGTATGTGCGGGGAGGGTCTCCGCTACGGCGATATCTTTGAGGATGTTTTCGAGGATGTTGGGTGGTAATTCGGTTCTCAGGTGGTTTTCGACGGTGTTGTTGAGGAGGTTCGTGGCGGTGGAGACGCCAATGGCTCCGCCGAGGATTCGGAGTTGGGTGATGCTGCCTAGGGCGACGGCTGTGGGAGTGGGTTAGACTGGGCTGGGGGAGAGGGGGGTGGGGGTTGATTGTGGGTGTGACTTACAGAGGTTGTGTTTGCCGACTACGGAGGGCATGGTCATTATTGCGGTGGTGAGGCTTAGACCGATTCCGAGTCCGGATAGGACTTGGTAGCCGTAGAGTCGCGCGGAGAGGGTTGTGCTGGGGTGGACGGAGTAGAGCAGCCCGACGCCCAGGACTTGGAGGATGGCGGCAGCCAGGAATACCATGAAGGGCGGTACTCGGCCACGGGCTGTGAGTCCGCCGGTCAAGCCTGAACCAAAAGCAATGGTCAGAGTGAGGGGTAAGATGCGGATGCCTGCATCCAGACCGGAGTCGTTGTTGAGGGTTTGGAAGCGTCCGGGCAGCTCTAAGATCAGGGTCATGAAGGGTACACCTGATAGTAGGGCGGTTCTAAGATGTGGTTAGGACACAGCTTCAGGGAGTAGGGATGCACGCAGGAGGCTTACAGGCATAGACCCATCAGGAATCGGTTTTTGACAAACTGCCATGGGAACACGGACTCTCGGGTGGATTTGGTCCGGTATAATTGCCACTCCCAGACCACAAAGGCACCGAAGAGAACAATTGATAGAACCAGGAAGACGATCACCAGAGCAGAGTCCCACGCGAAGGAGACGCCCGCCTCCTCGATAGCCACAATCAGGAGGATACAAGCCACCAGGAGGATGAAGAATCCCGCATAGTCCACTTTGCCGCGCAGATTGACCGATCTTGGAGCACTCCACAAGGTCGTTGGTTTGGACACATCAGGGAATGCCGCTGGCATAGTAAGGCAGATGAGAACGATACCAATGGCACCCACCGGGAGATTGATATAGAAAATCCAGCGCCAGGTGGTACTGTCCGAGATTGCGCCCCCAATCAGAGGCCCAAGCAAAAAGCTGATGGCGATTGCTAAGGAAATGAAGGAGTTATACAGCGCATACCGGTCGGGGGAGACCATTTCCGCTGTAACAATGGGAACCATGCTGAAGATTCCCGCACCGCCGATACCCTGAAAGGCACGAAGAATGATTCTGCATTCCGGTCAGTAACGAGATTCCCAGAGACTGACGCTGAGAACGACCTACAATTGTAGCATTGTTTTGGCTCCACCGCAGCCCCCCGAGAAGGCCAGGAAGAAAATCACGGCGGTGACGAGCATGGGTTTTCGCCCAATAAAGTCGCTCACTTTGGCCCAGATGATCATAAAACCTGCTCCACGTCAGATGGATGTTAATTTAGTCGCGCAGCACAAGCCTACTGAAGTAGCAAGTCAGGTAGCTCGATACTACCCAGCTGCTTTTCTCGAAATTCTGCAAGTCCTTTGCAATAGCAGTAAGGGAGGTGCTGACAATAATAGAGTCAAGTGCTGAGAGGAAACAGCATAAGCAAAGCCTTTCCATGTTAGTCAGGACACAACTGTTGTGAGGGTTTACTTGACGTACCCGATGGTGAGAAGCCTCAGTCGCCATCCACAGAGGGCGGAGTGGCCATGAGCAGCGGTGACTGTGTCTTTCTCTGCTGGTGGTAGTCCGACAATGTCTGTCTGTATGGCCATCTCCTTGGGGGTCTGCTCGGAAGGCGCCATTGTTTCTGCGTTGACAACGTTCAGATGAAGAACGAGGATAGCAGTGCTAGACCTCAGTATAAAGCTTCTATACTGTCAACAGCTCTGGAGCTACCAGGGGTAGATGGCGTTACACAAGGAGTCATCTTGCTGCAACTAGGGCTGCTGCATGTAGACTTCCGCCCTCGTGCCATGTATAACATCGGATTCATATCTTGGACGCCCTATCAAACATCCAACGGCAAGTGAGAAAGCTTCTTATCCCTTTTCATAGTCCAGTGCTCCTTACTCCGTACAGAGTAGACCATCCAACAACTGACTGGGCTTACTTGACGCCCAGAGTTCCCTGAAAAGATTCGTTGGGTGCAAATATCCATACTGTAAGGGTCGCGGTACTAGGATGTTGCTGTCTGGGCTCTTGGTGGCAGACCTTTTGGTCGAGCATATTTGCCAGTGATCTTTTCCTGATAGGTTGGGCCACTCCCACCAATCACTTCCGGTCGAGGCACCTGCATCAGAATAAGCAAATCCTCCATAGCTGGTTCTGTTGGAAATGTCCGATCAAAGCCGTTAGCCTTGGTGACAGGACATGTGCTGATTGCTCAAACGCCAGAGCTGAATGACAGTCGATCATTTACCATGTTTAGCCAATGCCATGACAGGTGTCCCCGAGTACACTAGCCTTATTTTGGTTTATGACATGACGGTTCACTTGAAATATACCCCCGATGTTTTCGGTGCTCAAGATCGACTGGTGATCATCACTTCCCAGGTCGTACCGTATCGATGCTACATCTGGGAAAGGGGATTGTGATTTTGGCGCACACTTTCTTTGTACCAAGTCAGGCAACCCCTATTCTTGCTCAGTGGAAAGGGTACCAACCAACGGTCAAGACCGCACCAGCAAAAGGATAGGCTGAGAATGATGTCGGGGTCACCATCACACTGCATGGAGCGGAACGGAACGGATATCCACGAATAGTCCAGCCGCACAAACTCTCTTATCAGCTGTTCGGCGCGATCCCTGTATATAATAGCTTATGTGGAAGCTTAGATGTTCGTTTCTTTGTCTGCGGCTGCCCGTCGTGGCGTCAAACTTTCCAGAGCTGGAGGATCGTCGGTTGGTACTATTCCTCATCTAGTAGTTCCGTCACTTCTTCCTGTACGTCGACCCACAAGTTGGTAGACAAAGGGAGAGAGGGAATTGTTTGATTGCGCGTATTGTATACAGAGTACTCCAAGTGCAATTTGCAGTTGTATTATTCTGTTGAGTTGGATAATTTAGCTTGCTGAGTCTGATGCGTCTTGCGAGTGACAAGAGCCAATGGATAAAGCTTGCTCCAAGTCAATACAACGAGTGTTCCCTATAGTGTCAAACGAATGTAGGGCTTCATGGAAGTTAGCTCGTGTATCACCTAGACGGCGTGTTTGACTTGGACACGAATGCCCGGAGAATCACGAGCTTGCGCTCCCAGCAGGTAATCCCGGCTCCAATCAATGTCGCGCTCCCTGTTCACCCGGGACACATCAAAGTCAAACTGCCGGAAGACCACCGCGAGAATCAAGTAAAGCTTGGCGCGGGCCAGATTGATTCCCAGACAGGCGCGGGACCCGCGACTAAACGGAACAAGGTACCGCTCCAGGCGTTTGCCGTCTGCCAGCCATCGTTCGGGTTGAAAGAGGTGTGGTGATGGATAAATCTTCTCATTCTGGTGAATGAGAACCCCAGTCATTCCCACCGTGGTATCAGCCGGGATCACGTAGCCCTGGTAGGATATGGCCTTGTCGGGGTATTGTCGAAGGATACAGTGAGTCACGGGTCCACAGAGACGGAGTCCTTCTTGGATGATGACGGTTAAGTATGGTAGTCGTTCCAGTTCTGCTAGCGTTGGAAGGTCGGATGGATCAGGAATGACGGCGCGGAGCTCATCATACAGGCGTTGACGCACCGCTGGGTTGGCGGCTACATGATAAGCAGTTCCAAGAAGCACATACGCTCTGCCACAATGGTCAATCAAGAATGAACCCCCGGGCTTTCATGTAACACCATCAGCACCACCTACGTTGTGCCCGAGCCAGCAGTAATCAGGCTAAATGCCTCATCTCGAAGTCTGTCTCGTTTCAATTCATTGGCGGGTAGCTTGCTCTCAAGTAGCTCATGAAACACCGTCCTATGATAAACCTTCTCGTACGATTTATCATGACCATGACGAATAGCTTCGACTTGTCGTGAAAGATCCTCCTTCTGTTCAGCATTTTCCACAGCAATAATGGGACACTTACCAATCGAAAGGCTAGAACATCTGCCATGGTGGGCGATAGTATCTTCTTGACACTGTCCTAAAAAGTGTAAGTCTGTCTGCCCGATAATATGCGCAAGACTCACAGGCAGCGAATAAGTAAGCCGCATAATCCAGGGCATATGAGTATTCTGCCATCTCATTAGCCACTCTGCTCTAGCCCCTTCAACATTCACTTACCCAAAGACTAACAGCTATAAACCCATTCACATCATCAAACCCCTTACGACCAAAATCGGACTTGAGGACGCTCTCCGGCTCCCTCGCAAAGCAATGATCCTTGATAATATCCAACGTAACCGCCGCAAACATGTACTTCAAATTCACCGTCCCTCCATCCCTACTGACTTCTTTCAGCCGTTCGCATAGCATATCAATCGGTCGCCTGATGACCGGGACCAAATCAACGACCGACTTTTTCGAAAAGAAGGGGTTGATAGCACTTCGTCGGATGCGATGTAGTTCATGGGATTGAGTCGCGAGCGTCTAGATTCAATCTGTTAGTCAATCCATCAAACAAAGTAGCAAATGTCCCGTACAGAAGAATAAGGCCCAAAAGCTTCAGCCGTCCGTCGTGGCTTTACTGCCCGTCCATTCCTTTGGCTGTACAACTCGTCGAAGAAATCGGGGTCATTTATATGGACTTCGTCGGGATTGATCCTGATTATGGGGCCTGATTGAATCATAGTTAGATAGTCTGATCGTTAGGTTTCAGTGTAGGTGCTTGTGTGGAACGTACCGTATCTCTTGTGCAAGTCTTTTAGTTTGAAGGTGAACTGGCCCGGAAGGTAAATATCGTAGTACCACTCGTAGAGATATGTCGTTTTGGCGAGCCATGGACCGGGGAAGTGGACGAGGGGGTGGAAGTAGAGTCGGTAGATGACAATAGAGATGGTATAAAGGAAGGAGAGCGGTATCGAGGTTGTCACGATGTGCCATGATTCGAGCATGATTGTTGGGTATGAGTGGTTGAATGCTAAGTGAAGATAGTCAATGATGGCGCAGGAGAAGGAACTGAGACTCTGATGTATATGTAAGAAGAGGGAGGACCAGTCGAGCTAGTAATTATCGCTTTATATATGGGTAATTATCACCTTGTATACCAACTGTAATGTGTGTAACGCACCTAGAGCGGCAGGTCACCAACGAAACAAAGAGCTCTATAGTCAAATTCAATGATTACCGAAGATTACAGAAATTGTCATGACTTTGAAAGACCTGACTCCAAATTCTTTACATTGTATATAGCACCAATCCCTTAATTGCCCAAAAGCTCCACAAGGTCTAAGCTGCTACAGACTGGCCCGACCCTCTCGATGAAAAAGAGGAACTTTAAAGCCGAAAGTCTTCTTCCACATGAGCTCCCGCAACTCGGCTACACTGAAAGGTACCAATCGCTCTATATCCTTTGGCTCTACCACCAAGCCCTTGGCCTGAACATAACTGGCGCTCGAAGCGGGCTTTTCACCCCGAGAAAACCGGAGGATAGCCTGTACCCAGTCTCCCATAAGCTTCTTGGTCTGCGGTGCATGGCGAAAGAAAAAGAAGAACGTGTGTGGCATGTTCTCGTATTCCTGATGGGTGACGGAGACGCCCTGAGAATGGGCCACCTGCGCGATCAACAACGCTGCATCAATGGTTTGCTCCTGGCCAGATGCCATCCAGATGGGACATGATCCCGACCAGTCCTCTGACGCCGCCGGGCTGACCATTGGGTGAGCTAGCATGCCGGCTTCGCAGTACAGATCTGCGCGCGGAGGCTGAGTCGGCCAGATCGAACAGGTGGGAAAGCCAGGCTGCAGGAATGGTAGCTTCTCGACGGGAACGGGGAATATATCGGTGTGCATGTTTCGCTCGTAGGAGGGAAGAGAGTTGGTAAGCTCGGTTATCGGGCGGACTAAAGTCAGTCCAGCAGGCACTGTTGGCTGGATGGTCTGCCCATGGAAGACAATTGACTTTTCCTGACGCTGAAGTCGGAGCAAGATCTGCAACAGACTCAGGGCAAGACATGTCCCCGAGCTATCACCCGTTACCACAATCGATGATGGCGGAATAGCCTCGTGTGGAGACCCGGGAGGAGGGGCCAGGAGCGTCAGGTAGGCTTGGAAAACATCAAGCAGGGCCGCTGGAAAGGGATTCTGCGGCGCCAGACGCTGATGTACCATCAAGACTTTAGATCCTGTTGCTTTAGCTAGGAAGCTGGCTGTTTTGCGATAGCAGGATGGAGTGTTGAGCGTAAAGGTGCCCCCGTAGAGGTAGAGAATGGCCAATGGACGTTGGGTCTCCGAATTGAGCCTCTGGAACGTTTCCACCTCGGACAGTGAAGGCTGAGGCGTGTCCATCCCAACATTATTGCGGAGTCCGACCCACTCGAAGCTGAGCGGCTGAGAGTCTGGACGGTCGTAGCGGACATGTTTATCATTGAGCATATCAATCAGCGCAAGGAGAAGGTCCCGCGATGTATCTTTGATGGGCTTGGGAATGGTGAATTTCGACACCCAGATAGGGCCTTTCACGGGATCATCTCTGAGGGTTGACGCTTAAGACAGCGAGATCGGGGTGGTTTCGGCGTATCTGAGATACTCCGACCGGAGCTTCTGTGCTGCGGCACGAAGATGGCTAGGGTTTTCGAAATCCATCCGAAGAGCAGCTAGCCTCCGTCAGACAGCTGTAGACAGTAAAGGTAGGAATGAAGATGAGAGAAGACGGGGTGAAGGAAGGCTGCGCTACTTTAGTCAACCCCGAACAAAGAAGTCATGTGAGATGTATCTGCTATTTCCATACGATTACCATGCCACTTTGCTAGTTATGGGATTTGTAAATCTGTCATGCAGTCATCGAAGCAATGCCCCAGCCGCACTCTTCGAAATCATGGGAGTCACTATATCTTTCTCCCACCCTTTTTTCCAGCGGTTGACCTATATCTATGGACAAGAAACATCAAGAAACAAAATCAACATACCCAACTAGCCAAATATCAAACCTAATACTCTCTTCTTCTTTGGACTCTGCGATAATTCCCTCATGGGCGTATACCTACAGTGGTGGGCACCAGTACAAAGCAGTGGCGGAAATGAAGGCCAAGCTTATTCAATATAAAGTAGTCACCCATATTCGCAACGAATGGCACACTTTGTCAAGATATTAATACTATTCTTCTATTGTTGATGGCTTCCTGTTGCAGTATCTCAGCGGACTAATGTTGAATTCTTGATATTTCCCTTTTTATGTAGCTGGATTCATGTCTTCGTGATTGTATAGTAGATTATATCTAACTCATTTCGAGGGAAGTATTACAAAGGGAAAGGATGGCAGTCTGTAGACTATTAACTCTCAAGCAGGAACTCGACTTGAAACGTGGTGATCGAGATAAACGTCTCTGGACTGAGGGCTGGCAGACAACCAAGATGACATATATATCCAACAATAATACCTGCCGTGAGATGATGGAAAAGAACTATACCGGACTCTGACACTCCCGGCAAGCTTGGAAAGGCGATAGACGAGACAACTCAGATAATACTCCGTAGAGGCCAACCAACTGCCCGTCTTCCAACTCACCATCACGATGCGACAGTGCCTTCCAGGCACCACATCCACGAAGACTATGTACCTCGTACCTCCCCGAGAGAACAGCAGTCCCATGAGATTATCGAAAGCCTGGATACTTACTCCGTGCTGCTGTGAGTGCTAGCCCTGCCCCACATACCAAGTGGGTCGGTCCCAGGGCACAGCCTGTGCTTACTGTAGTTGCTTACATTGTGGAGTCGAGTCCGGACATCGGATAAGTTGCCCCAGATACCTACAGCTGCAGGGTACCTAGTACCCTCGGCCTTCTAGGCAGCCAGGTCAGCTGTGAAAATCGCCCCGAATGACTAAATTCGGGCGAAAATGCATAGCTTCTTGGATTGTTGCCTAGAGTTGATTGCTACAGTCAAGGGTTAGAAAATTTGACTATGGAGGGTGATAATCTTGTGCTATACTGCGTGTAGGTGTAGGTACGAAGTATTGTTTTCATATTCCGTAGAACGTTTAATAGAGATTTGTGGCACTATATAGGGTATAGAATGAAACGGGCGGGTCGGCTGGGATGATGGAGTCAAGTTTAGAATAAACTGAAGGCTGTATTGATTACATAGGAAGCCCCGAGAGAGCAAAGAATCCGAAATGGAACTGAAAGGTCTATGAAACTAACAATGACAGAACTGAAAGCGTGTAGTGTGTTCCACATTAAATTGGAGGTCGTCTATCACAATTCCACTGACTACTAGTATCCTTAGAACACAGCGCATGCGCTGACCCACGACCCAATCAGAGGCCCAAAGCCCTCATCCAGAAAAACGACTGAAGCAATCGATACGCTGATTCGCTGCCAGATTCACCCTTTAATCTAGGAATCTCCCGGAAGATGACATGCAACCTGCGACCTAGTTGTAGGGCTACGGGCTATACCAAGTCCGGAGAGGGTCATAGAACTCATTATAGCCCCCAGGGGCCAAGCTGTCAGATGAGCTTGTATTAATCCGCTATGAAGGGACCCGAATAAGGCTGTGGAATTAGTACTAAATGGTATTGTGGGACTGCCGGCAAACACGAACAAGCCTATCATCTTCGGGAGATCTCTTGGACCCCACCGGGTGAGTGCTTAGCAGTCCGGATCGGGCGGTGTCTGTGCTTGAATGGGTTGCTGGGGGTGGTATGTGTTGTTTGCGAGGATTGAGCTGTTGGATATTGGGGGCGGGATGTAACTTGCATTGTGTAGAGAAGAGGTGTAGTTGGGTAGGTTTCAAAGCGTGATCTAGGTAGCTGTTTCATGATGTTGACCAGTAAAGGATGGGAAGGGGAGGGGACTGGGTGGTTGGAATGATCGGAACCTCCTCTACACTGGAAGCATATAAACATATATAAGGGCATCGAACTCTCCAGGAGACTGAACATTTGTAACCATCAGTCACTCTTTATCTTGCAATCATCATTCAATCATTTCAGTTTCCAATTATTATCCATTCGTTCTCCTCTCTCCTTTAGTTCCGATATAGCCCCTAAGCTACAAGCAAAACAACAATGCTCTTCGGAAAGACACTCGTTACCCTCCTGGCGAGCGTAGCCATCGCCTCGGCCGTCGCCATCCCTGCTCCCATCGATAACACTCCCAACGCGTTGGTGGAGCGGACCACCAAGTCCAAAACCAAAACCACCACCACCACCACCAATCCCTTTGCCAAAATCAAGGCCTCGAAAGCCACCTGGGAAAAAGCTGCCAAGCTCTGCAAGTCAGGTGCCTCGAAGCGATCAGACTGGGAGGAGTGGGATGACGACTCCACCGTCCACCTCTTTGACACCCGGACTACATCCTGGCCACCAAAGACCCCCTCGGGCTTCACCGAGGTGAGGATGGACCAGGAGGTCGGAGAGAGGGACCCATTGGGCCTGTGGACTTACGGGCTGGTGACCTGCATGGGGGTCGGGGTGACGGGTACGCAGACGGACTCGAAGAA
Source organism: Aspergillus ibericus CBS 121593 (assembly GCF_003184845.1). Lineage (NCBI taxonomy): Eukaryota > Fungi > Ascomycota > Eurotiomycetes > Eurotiales > Aspergillaceae > Aspergillus > Aspergillus ibericus. The sequence continues at coordinate 228,621 of NW_020292128.1, forward strand.
GAACTCGCGGTTTCTGATGCATTTGATGGCGTCGCCGAGCACGATGGAGAAGCAGTGGGGCAACTTCCAAAAGTTGGTGACCGAGTCCGGCGTCACCAATATGGAGGGCTGGATGAGCATCCCCGACACCTCCAAGGACGTTCCTTCCAACTGGAATGAGGACGACAAGGAACTCAGCGATGATGTCGCCGAGGCCATCGAGGGGATCCTCACGCAGCTCATCGGAAAGGCCCCCAAGATCGTCAAGAGACCCATGGCCCCTGCTATCGCTCATGAGCTGCCTCATGGAACTATGCAGATCGATAAGAACAACGAAGTTGAGATTGAAGGGACCAAGGTCACGCAGTAGATCTGACATCGCTGATGTGGTGGGTGCAGTGGTGGGTGCAGTGGTGGGTGCAGTGGTGGTGAGGAATGTATAATAGGATTTTTTGGCTGATTTAAATGTTGCTCGTGTAAGGCTGCTTTCCTTGGAAGAGTTTGTTTTTTTCTGTTCATTTTCTTCTTCTTTTTGAATTTCTACAATTGCTGCTTCGTCCTCTCTCATCTGAAAGTATTCCAAGGCCGGAGCTTGGATGCGACAGCGACCTAGTTTGTCTTTTCATATAGCCTGACAATTGACTCTCATTTTCGAAACCATCATCATCTTCCCTGGTTAGAATATGTGACAAGCGCACATCCAAAACCTGACCCCACGGCGGCCATTTGACCTAGTTGCATAGCGAGAAACTTGATGGCAGACCCACCTTTTGGTGCTATATCCAACTTAACGCGTGCTGTATTTCCAATCCTGATGATGATTTGGAATATGATGCAAGAAAGGGTTATAATGCTAGGTCACGTTTCAAAATCAGTAACCATGTTACGGAACAATTGTTTCCCGTCAGTAAGATTGACATGATCGGCTAGGGCTGACCAGCAAGCTTGGCAATACCTATAGACTAAACAAAGCCAACTCAGGCCAGTGGCCCGTCAGATCCAGAAGTTGTTTCGCCTTGGATTGGTATCCTTCTGGTTGAATGAAAGCCGCCGGCGAAGGAATCCCCAGGGCTTCCAGAGGAAACAGCCAGAACCCGAACGCCGGTTTCACCGCGTTCTCCAGATCCTCATTCCGGTACTTTTCATGCTTCGCCCCGACTGGCCATTTGAGCTTCTTTTGCCGGAGAATTTGACCCAGTGGGGTGATCGGCTGGTCTTCATCTTCGTAGGGTTCCCCTTTCCATATACAATCCTCCTTCCGCAGCCATCGCTCTGCGCCCTCCCGGTTGTGGACCTTATCAGTACCAGTCGGAGTGAATGCCAGGAGAAAGCGATATGTGACATGGAATGAAGGAGGAACGCTCCACCGCCGCAGCAACCGGCCCCAGCGATCGAACATGTCCCGCGGATCGAACGTGCCCACGAAGACGTGCTTCAAGTCGTCGGAGATCTCTCGTGGATCCTTGGGGAGCCGGTCGAACGTCGTCGACGTCGCCATAATGGGGAACGAGCGGTTAAAGATCGTGTCGGAAGTGAGCAAACCACTATGCCAGCCGACAATCTGCCGTCCCGCCCGGGCGACTTCGACGAAAAAGACCTCGCGCAGCTGCATCAGGGTTTCCGTAAACGACTGTCGCACCGGAGGACTGATATTACCGTCGGTAGGATCCAACGTATGGAGGTCATTCGCGTTGAGGTCATTGATGTCCATTGCTAGGTTGAGGAGGCCAACGCGGCGGGGGTCATGAATATGCTTTAGGTGATGCAGAAACTCGAGCAGAGTATTCCGGACTGGGAAGCGGGCGCCAATCCCCAGGATGTCGTACTCCGGGTTGAAGTAGAAAGTTCCCCGGGGCATTGGTGTCGTCGTGTTAGAGTCAACGCGGAACTCGCAGGGAATATGCACGCGGTAGAACTCCAGGGCTGCCTCTCGGGACTCGTGGTTGACATGTAACAATTTGCTCAGCACGGACCTGCCATTGATTACCACGCGATATTTCTCCGTCGCGCCCTGGGCTTCTGCTGGAAGGAGCCGTACTCGGATAAGGCGCGGGCGTTGCATTGAATAACGCCATATCTGCAGCCGAAGCTCCGTCGGCAATGAAGGAAAGGGGTGAAAGGAGATCTCCGTATGAGGAGCACGGATGTAGTTGTAGATCTGTAATTGTGGTTGATGTGACATTTTGGTTAGCGTTTGAACAGGGTAACCACATGAGATGGAAGGGACATATTATCAAGTAGGCTTGGAATCATCTTGTCTCTCAGGATTATGGACCAGATGAATGTCAAGCTAACAACCCTGTCAGCTGAGTCAGATTGATTCAACTAGTTAGTTATCTAGTCAACGAGATAGATGCTAGAAATTTGGACAGCCTTGGTCAGCATCACCTTGGGGGCCACCCCAATATACGGGCAGGTTTTCCGAGTGGTCCCAAAGCTCTTGAAGTCTATGACAAGGGAAGTGCGTGCAGCAAGATACTTGATGACTAGCAGAACTATAAAACATCGGATCACGTGATGCAGCTGTCACCACCGGAACAGTACTCCGTCGGAGTCCGCTCCCAGTGGGAACCGGGATTCCTTCGAAGACGAAAGGTTTTAGGCAACATCTCTATGATTTTTTGATAAGAAGTTGAATTGATACAATTGATCTGGAGAGTCTCATGCAGTACGCACCCGTTACCCGGAGTATCGATGAGGGCCAATAGGTATATACTTGGTCTGGAAGTTTCCAGAAGATAAATGTAGTAATGGGTTTGTTTGGAAGGTCTGAATAACGGTGAAGTGACTCATGTTACTCCGTAGTCCGGCATGGGTTGGTTGAGTCGCATGAACATGACGTGCCTGCCTCTTAGAGTTATCCCTCAGCAGCTATACAGCGAACTCTTACGCCGTAATTATGCGCGAGTGCCAATCATTCCGGCCCGGTTAGTCAGGGAAGCGTCGGTTGCCGCGTCTAAGCGCCACCCAGGCCGGTGTCGGCCCCCAGAGTTTTCCCCGGCAGCCAATCGCCACCCATCCATTGGGCGCTGACCACCGACACCGGCGCTGCCCCTCGACAGCCGCTCTGCGACATCGCGGTTGACGCCCAGTTAAAACCACCACACCGTCTCCCCCAGTCCAGGCATCGGGTTCATTATCATTCTATCAAATCTCCATTGACCTTCCCCGTGTCTGGGTTTCCTCCATCTCCTCCTCTCCCCCAGATTTTCCCCTCATATTCTACTCCCCCGTTGTTCTTTCATACTTCGCCCCTCATGCCCGGTGCCGATAGGAAGCCCAAGACCTTGTATGACAAGGTCCTGGATCACCACATTGTCAACGAGCAGGAAGATGGCACTCTCTTGATCTACATTGACAGACACCTTGTTCACGAAGTCACATCTCCCCAGGCCTTCGAGGGTCTTAAGAACGCTGGTCGTAAAGTCCGCCGGCCGGACTGCACTCTGGTGACCGTTGACCACGTATGGCCTTTCTTCCCTTCTCCTTAAATGCCATCAGTACTGACCCAATGGCAGAATATCCCCACCTCCTCCCGGAAAAACTTCAAGAATGTCGATGAATTCATCGAAGAGAACGACTCGCGTCTGCAATGCAGCACCCTCGAGGAGAACGTGAAGGATTTCGGTCTTACATACTTTGGCATGGGCGACAAACGCCAGGGTATCGTCCACATCATCGGTCCCGAGCAGGGTTTCACCCTCCCCGGCACCACCGTTGTCTGCGGTGACAGTCACACCTCCACACACGGTGCCTTTGGTGCCCTTGCCTTCGGTATCGGTACCAGTGAGGTCGAGCACGTTCTCGCCACCCAGACTCTCATCACCCGTCGCAGCAAAAACATGCGCATTCAGGTCGATGGTGAGCTGCCCGCCGGTGTCACCAGTAAGGATGTCGTTCTCCACATCATCGGTGTTATTGGTACCGCCGGAGGTACCGGTGCCGTCATCGAGTTCTGCGGTTCCGTCATCCGCGGTCTGAGCATGGAGGCCCGTATGTCCATGTGCAACATGTCGATCGAGGCCGGTGCCCGTGCCGGTATGATCGCCCCCGATGAGATCACCTTTGAGTACCTCAAGGGTCGTCCTCTGGCCCCCAAGGTCGACAGCGCCGAGTGGAAGAAGGCCGTCAACTACTGGTCCAGCCTGGCCTCCGACGAAGATGCCGTTTACGACACTACCGTCGTGCTTGACGGCAAGGACATTATCCCCACCATTTCCTGGGGTACCTCCCCTCAGGACGTTGTCCCCATCAACGGCGTCGTTCCCGGCCCCGATGACTTTCAGGATGAGAACCGCAAGCTCGCCTGCAAGCGCGCTCTGGAGTACATGGGTCTGACTGCTGGTACCCCCATGAAGGACATCCAGGTCGACAAGGTCTTCATCGGTTCCTGCACCAACGCCCGTATCGAGGATCTCCGCGCCGCCGCCAAGGTTGTCCGCGGTAAGAAGATCGCCTCCAACATCAAGCGTGCCATGATCGTCCCCGGTTCCGGTCTGGTCAAACAGCAGGCCGAGTCGGAAGGTCTTGACAAGATCTTCACCGATGCCGGCTTCGAATGGAGAGAGGCCGGTTGCTCCATGTGTCTCGGTATGAACCCTGACATCCTCTCCCCGCAGGAGCGCTGCGCCAGTACCTCCAACCGCAACTTCGAGGGTCGCCAGGGTGCTGGCGGTCGTACCCACCTGATGTCCCCCGCCATGGCTGCTGCCGCCGCCATCGTCGGCAAGCTCGCCGATGTCCGGGAGCACATCGTGACCAGCCCGGTTCTGGGCAAGGTCCAGCCCAAGATCGATGTCCAGCAAACCTACGAGGAGCCCGAGACCGAAGACGAGCTCGAGCGGATCATGGACCTCCCCGCCGACAACGAGCCCCACACCAACTCCTCTGCTACCGGCTCCAGCGCTGGCCTTCCCAAGTTCACGACTCTCAAGGGCATTGCGGCCCCCATGGACCGCTCCAACGTCGACACTGATGCTATCATCCCTAAGCAGTTCCTAAAGACCATCAAGCGTACCGGCCTCGGCAGCGCCCTCTTCTACGAGCTCCGCTACAAGGACGGTGCCGAAGACCCCGATTTCATCCTCAACCAGGGTGTCTACCGCAACTCCAAGATTCTCGTGGTTACTGGCCCCAACTTCGGCTGCGGCAGTTCCCGTGAGCACGCGCCCTGGGCTCTTCTGGATTTCGGAATCAAGTGCATCATCGCTCCTTCTTTCGCCGATATCTTCTTCAACAACACCTTCAAGAACGGCATGCTCCCCGTCGTGATCTCCGACGAGGCTGTTCTGCAGAAGATCGCCGCCGAGGCCCACGCCGGCCGCGAGGTTGAGATCGACCTCGTCAACCAGGAGATCAAGGATGCGCAGGGTGCCAAGCTGGCTTCGTTCGACGTCGACGGCTTCCGCAAGCACTGCCTGATCAACGGTCTCGATGACATCGGTCTGACTCTCCAGATGGAGGACAAGATTCGCACCTTCGAGACCAAGCGCACCCTGGACACGCCTTGGCTCGACGGTAGCGGGTACCTGAAGCGTGGCAACCGTGGTGCCACCATGGTTCAGGCAGCACCGGTGCCCAAGACCAACCGGGGTGATGTCAAGACGGAGCCTTTGGAGTGGTAGATGGGTGTTGCAGATGCCTTGGGATTTGTTGATATGACACGATAATGCAGCCGGTTTGCTGGGACGTGTTTATTTTGCTTACTTGATTTCGGTTCTATATCACTTCGTTTTGGGGAAATGGAATGACTGGCCTATGGGATGACTTATTGCATTGGAATGGGAAGGGGGCACAATACTACGAATCAGCTAATAGAGGACGAGGATGGTGAAAAGAAGTATTTCATACAGGTTACTATGCAGTGCCTTAATAAAGTTACAAATATTTTCTCATATGCAATGTAGTATGAAATTTGCATCAGCTGTAGCCCTCAACTTATATTCTATACCAATTCACACTCATGTCCATTATTGATCATTCATATCTACATCCAATACTCACATCCCAACTCCTCGTATACATCAAGACCAAAGGAACACTCGAGAGTCTCCCGGCTCCCTCAAAATAATCTCCAACCCAGTCCTACCTTTTCCAGCGACAGCCACAAACAGAGCGAACCCTCTGCAACACTTCCACCACGTGAGGCCTCATACTAACTTCAACAACCTCACTCGACCATTCATGTTCACCTTCTGCACCAATCATCTACTAACAACAACAATTCTTTCCCTGAACCATCACCTTCCCATCAGCATATCAATCGACTATCGAACAATATTTCCAAGACGCTCATACCCACCCCAGTCTTATAAAACACACAGAATGATTGATGTGATGAGATTAGCATGGAATGCCCCCTTCTGTCAATTGTGTGAACCCGCCCCTCAAACAGACAGGATTAACTCGAATTAAACGATAGGACTCGAACGGACTGGGTCAAATCCTCGCTGCTGAGATGGCGCGCAGGCAAGATCGATTCTGTTGCGAGTTTCGCTTCGGACACGGGAAAGTGCGTTATTGAATCGACCGATCATCGCGATCTCGATGAGCAGATATAATATAACAGTGATGAATTGGTAGATTGTATGTGGGAATCCTCACTTTCGGAGTCTGGCGATTGGTTACATTGATTGTCATGTCTATTATTCCCAGAAAGCTGTGGGGTCCTGGACTTCTCGTATAGAGTGGGTAGCTCGGAGAATGACATGCCTGATTTGCATGCGTACTCGGCCTGCACCGAGCTATTGGTGTAGGTTTGACTGTTGAGAGGGGTAAATATTGGTTTAGATTACTTCTTCGACCTCAATCACTTCCTTACACAATCGATAATGCTTTAACGGATACGGTGCTAATCCAATTACATTTAGGATTATTATGTCTGTCCGATCGATTACCCTCATCCATCTGTGCGATAGCATCCAACAGGAACTCAATCAACTCAATCAATGACATCAAAAGTATAGCAACCAACAGCAAAACCAAACAAAGTATAAAGAACCCCAGAAATATATTATAAAACGCATCATCAATCCAAAACAAGCAGATCATCCTCCCATGGGATCAGACTCATAACAGCAATCAATCAATAGCCCATAATCGTGTACCCAAATTGCAGGCGTGGTATCAAACGAGCGTAAACACATCCGGGTCGTTAAAGAATGCAGAGACTTCGTAGCCAAAATAGAAAGAACGATAAAATCACGCAGGTATATATACGTGAATGTGGTATGATGCAATGCAATGCAACCGGTCGTGCCGATGAGAGAGAGGATGGATGGTAATATACAAGGCGTGCATATGTGAGTGTAGATGGTGTGTTGAAACTGTTCGTCCCCTCTTCAGTCTTAAATTATCGTGAATTAGACTCAGCCTTTAATGGTCGAGCCAAGTAGTGAGAATGAAGCCGGATTAAGGCTTTGTGAGTTGTTCTTTTCGGAAGAACATCAGGAATCCAGCACTGGGACAATGTCAGTCGATCCTTGCTATATCGGCCAGAGGAATGTGCAAACATACCAAATGAGTAATTGGAAAAAGAGAGCAAGCCAGAACCAAGCATTCGCCAGGCCGCCTACTTCTACCGAGATATCCGGGGATACGGGTCCGGGTCCGATTTTGTTCGGCCCGAATGCCCTTGCACATATTGTTGCAATCGAACCCAGCACTTGTGATGCCAGAAGTGTGAAGCAAATGTGCATCCTAGTCAGCGTCTGGAGTAGAATCATACCGAACCCGACGCCCTGCAGGGAGTCCAGGACTCCAAGCCACAGCCATAAACTGCGGGAGGCAAGGGCCCCCGAGGTATAGCCACCTGCCCAGGGGAGGAAGAGCCCTATGCCGGAGACACCCCACCATATCTGGGCCCACCGGGGGGCACCCAAACCACAGGCGAAGACGGGGAGAATCCAACTATGGCGTTTGGAGAGGTATCCGAACAAGCCCAACCACGCAGCCCAAACGAAGCCGAAAAAGACGACACAGAGAATTCCAACTTCCCAGGCTTTTGCATGTGCTGAGTTCCAGAGGACTGCAGATGGCTGTTAGAATGAAAGTCCAAAGCAAGTGATATGAATACTTACAGCTCCAGTTCCGGCCATATGGCGCGCTCAGGAAGAAGTTTTGTAAGATAACAACCACAAAGTTCCAGAGGATGATCTTGCGCCGGAACACCGACTTGTAGAATGAAGGGACTTTTCCGGGTGTCTGGTGATAGTAGCTTGGCAAACCGAAGAAGATCAAGAGCCCGATGACCCAGAGGAAGGCTGCAATGGGCAGGCAAATAGCCCTGTAACGTGTTAATAAGAACTCAAACTATGGACAGAGAGGAACTCACGTCATCTTCCACGTTTCCGTAATACCCGCTTGAACGTTGGTGTTTCCATTCTGGACCGCCTGGGAGATGCTTGTGCCCCAGTACCATAGTCCAATCACGTAGGCCTGTTGACTACCCTGGATCAGACACGCGCGGAACACCCACTGTTTGACAGGAGCTCCGCCCTCGTCGCCAAAGTTGAGGGCAAAGAACAGGGATCCACTGGCTGATGCTGCAGCGTACACGCCCGCACCAACATTTTGAATCCAGCCGCGAGCGAAAGTGTTACCTTCGAAGTGAGCGACTCCGATGATAACGAACGACAGTCCGTATAGAAGCCAAGGAAGTGAAAGGACAAACACCGACTTGAAGAAACGGAAGAAGAACCACCAGACGATCGAAGCGACCAGGTACACAGTCGCGATTCCATAGAGTTTTGTCGCCGTTTCACCCACTTCGCCAGTCAGTAGAGTGATTTGGTAGGAATTGGCCGCGATGATTTGCCCAAGGCCAAGGAAGAGTGAATACACCGGCCAATCGCCGATTCGGATTTGCATCCATTTCCTGAGTCCAGTGGGGGGAACATAGTCGTTACCCAGAAGAAACTCATCCTTCTCTCGTTGTTCCTCGCTTCCGCTTTCCCGCGAACCCATATTGACATTGGAATCTGAGCCCATGGGCGAACTGTTTTCGAGCTTACCGTGGAAGATCGAAGAAGCTGGGGACTGATTGCGGCCAAGTCTGGCATCCCGGAACTTACCAAACCACTTCTTCTCGCTCTTGACCAAGTACTCTTCAATACAGAGTTGTGATTCGGAGTTGTGGCCGTTCAAAGCCTCCAATTTCTTCTCAAAAGCTCGGTAGTATTCACCGGTGCTGTCCGTGAAGAAGGGATCGACTTTTTGTAACTTGAAATCTTTCTTCTCACCAATGATGGAGTCAACCGAAAGCACCGATGCGTTGCTCATGCGGTTTCCAGGTTCGTTGGGAAAGGGTCTTGCGGGTGACACATAAGCCTCTTCGGGCTCGGGGCTTCCAGGGGAGCCTGGAGAGAGCACAGATCTGGGCGGCAGTGAGCTCTGGCTTGCGTGTCTCACGCTAAAGAAGTCTCTGGCTGGGGGTTGTCTTTGGGTATCCAGATGATGCGCTGCTTCCATCCGACGGCCTTCTTCCGCTTGTTCAGGAGTAAGTGTGTACTCATCCTCACCAGAGTAGCCGTTGTGCATGATATCGTCGTCGCTACTCTCCTCAGTGTTTGACGCGTTGGCACTCTCTTCATGACCCATACTATTTCTCAGACGGCGGCGGCCGCGACGTACGCTGTGGCCTGGTCCAGATCGCACACCAAGTGATAGATGCCTGCCTAGTCCTGACTTGGGGGTTTCGTTGGCGCCAGGAGTCGGAGGTCGGCTGTATACGATGGTGTTTCGCTGCTGTGGTCCCAATGTGCTAAGGCGGACATTTGAGTAGCTTCCGTCTCGAGAGTGCGCGATGGGGGGCGTCTGTACTCCACTGGGAGTGAGGTGTCCCGAGGATGCAATTGTAGGGGTCATCATTCCGCTTGGGGTGTCGTATCCTGAGGGCGATAGCGGCTGGCTGTTCGATTTTCCTAGCCCTTTGGTGTGGATCCGCATTGCAGTGGACTGGAGGATCTCTAGGTCCTCAACCCACTGAGCGACTGGGAATCGCTGCTTGGCAGACCGAGCCCGCATCTTCGCCCGAACTTGAGGCTTGGAGTTCAAGGCACTTCCAATAGCAAGTTTGAACTGGTGCAAAAGGTGAGACGTCGTTGTGGATTCGATGTTATACCACCAGCCAGGCATTTGACCAAGGCCACCAACACGTGCACCAATACCCAGGGCACCCTTTCGGCCGAACTCAACAGCAACAAGCCCAAATGGCTCATCGCGCGATGGAATCAATGCAAACTCGGCTCCAGAGAAAATGTACGGTGGGAGGGCTGTAAATTCCGGCTTTGAGAAGACACGCCCAGGGTAGGCCTTCATCATGCGGTCCAGTTTTAATGCAGCAAATTTACCATAAAGGTCAATGACTGGACCAACGCAGATCAGTTGTACGTTGGGACGTGCTTCCAAAACAGCAGGCATCACATCAGCAATAAGGTCCACGCCTTTTTGCATGGACCAACGGCCCACAAAGACCAACAGGTCTGCATTGGGATTTTGTTCCAAGCCGGCCCATTCTTGCGCTTGCCGTTTCAGCTCTGCTCTGCTAGCTTCGTAAAGCGGATCAACCTGAATCTCACTCTCCTTTGGCAGCTCCTTGTTCCATTCTCCGGTATCAGAGGGATCAGGGTTCGGCAAGTTGCCTACCTTCTTCAGACCCCAGAAGATAGGATAACGTGCATATGTGCGTTTGCCGTATTTCCTGGAAACACCAACGGCTCCGAACCCTTGTTGATGGATACGGAGGTAGCTTGCTCCGGCATGAAGCATATTGAAGACCTCACCAAACTGGACGTAGCGCCTTGCGGTGCCAGTGTCGAGATTGAAGACTGAGCAGACCTCATCTCTCTCCTTCTGAGTGCGCATGGGCCAAAGTCCCTGGAACTCAGCATTGTGAAGCGAAAGGCAGACCGGAATTGTTTGGGGCAAGAGGTACAGAGGAGCAATAGACCCATGGTAGTCATTGATGTGATACAGATCGATTTGGAAACGTCTGATCGCTTCGGCGATACACTGGTTCCACGCAGAGTAGTAGATCGCACTGTCCAGATCATCCATGCGAGCAGGGTAAGGCTCGGCCTTTGATTGTTGGCGGAAAACCGGAGCGTCCAGCAGAACATAAGTGATGTTCTTCACAACGTGATACTGAATCTTGACCTCGTACTGATCGCCAAGGACTGTGACATACATCGATTCGGCAGGCTGGTCAACCGGGTAGTCCACTCCACCAACACATGGAACAACCCAGATGAGGTTTTGCTGTCCCAGGTGCTTCCCCATTAGCTGGGCCATAACACCTAAGCCACCAATCTTGATTTTGATGCCCCAGTCTTCGATGTCATATTCCATGGTCGCAATAAGTGTCGTCCTCTTCCGTGCTGCTCCTACGCCGAAGGCAGACGTACTCTGAAGGAATCCTGACCTGTTAGCCAAGCGTACCAGGGCATTCGTGGATTGACCGTCGCGGCTCCGCTTGCCAAAGATTGCTGCAAAAAAGGATTTCTTTTCGACCACTCCGACCTGGTTGAACTTCACTTGATAGAACGACTTCATGAAGGCGTAGACGCAAGCTGCAGCCGTCACGATCGGTACCAGCCACAGGAGGATATACACGATTAGTTGGACAATCCGAGAACCAGTGGGCTCGAGATTAAGCCGCATATTTCCATCATCCAGATGAACGTTCCAAACGAGGTATGGGTATGGGGGGATCTTCGTGATGTTGACAGACAGTTTGCTAAGCGATGAAGGAGGCATGCGATCCAAGACTCCATCACCGTCCACATCACCGAAGACAAACGACTCATCTGGCTGCCCATTTGGATCCATGCCCCAGACGTTGAATTGACCTTGTGCTGGGTACTCAGCCACGACCTTGAAGTTCCAGTAACCTTCACTGTCTTGCTTCACAACATTATCCAAACCAGCGTCAAAACCGTACTGGTTATAAGGGCCATTGAAGAAAAAGTGCGGGAAGCGTCTCTTGGGCCCATTCCAGTCATAATCACCCTCTTGGACATAGTCGCTGCTGCCGGTCAGTTGGCTCCAGTATTCGACTCGCACATGTTTGCCCTTCCACCGTTGCTTTTCTGTACCGGACCAAGGCAACTCCTCAATGGTGTCATTACCGCCGGTGTAGTTGAGCCACCCCGAAAACGTGGTTCCCCAGTTTGTTGAGTAACGGTACTTGTTGGCCCCAGCTGCCTTGTGCTGAACGTAGAGTGTTCCATTATCGTATTGGTGCAGAATGCTGGTGGAGTAATTGGCAGTGGTAAACACTATCGGATTGTCACTTTGACCGACGCGAAACAGAAAGTGATCCACGGCCGCCGTAGAGTCCTTCTTATCAGAGCTGGTGGCATTCTTGACAGTCAATTTGTGGACTCCATTGTACACCCCGGTCAGCTTTGCGGACCACGCCCAGGCACTTGGGATTTGACCAATGTACTGCGTGTCGTTGGAAGCAACAGTGAGACTTTTGCAGCTGACACTTCCTTTGTCGATAGAAGGCGTTTTACCAGACTCCGTTTGCGACGTAAGCGTAATAGACTGTGTGACGGAGTCACAGTCCATTTTTGTAGAGAATTCGATGCTCACATCAATGTCCTCTGCCTCATCAACCGCAACCGAAGAAAGGAGGGGTACGTCATGGCCGGGTGTGAATTTGGTGATCATGGGTGAAGGGCCAACAAATCGAGCCTTGGGGATGTATGCTCTGTAATCAAAGGCCTTCAGTGTGAGACTGTCAAGGCATCCATTAAGTTCCTTGGAGCCGTTCAGGTGGAGTCTCTTTGGGCTGTCCTTCAATGTGTGCTCATCAAAAGGATAGAACAAGTTCTTGACGGTGGTCCCTGTGGGAAATGGGGCGATCAAAGCACTTGCGTTACTTCCGCAGTCAAACGTGTACTCGACAGTCTTGTTGTCATTCTGATAAACCAACCACACAGACTGGTTGTCCTCGTCAGAGCCCAGGTCCTGGACACTTGAGACCCGGTCTCGCAAGATGGACCACATTCCAGTTTCGGTTTCCACGCCATATGAACCTGGATAGAGGATGTTCGTTGTTTGCTTGGATAGGGTCTGTAGCGAATACCCGTCATTCAAGATAGGATAGTTCTTCCGCATCTGATACATATGCTTGATGATGTTGCGGATGGGGTGAGATGGATCACGGTGATCGTAAGTCACGGTAATATCATTACAGCCCTCCCGACCTTTGGTGATCGGCCAGTCGTAATATTGGGTATCGTCGATAGCAGAGCATCCATGGGTCTTCCATGCTGTAGCAGGCGACATTGCTTGACGGCCATAGACATAGTTATCTGCAGTGGCATCTAGAATGTAAGAGCCTTGCTCTTCTCCCCAAAGCAGAAGCGGGATGCCAGGCATTTGCAGTGTCGTAATGAAGATTCCCAAGAGGTTTCGCTCGACACCCCATTCAATGGCAGGCCAACGGAAAACATCCTGATTCGTGACTCCGTACATGTGTCTGGGGTCGAATTTTCCGGTGTTTGCGTTGATCAAATCGTTGGTTTGCATCATGACATTCCAAGCGTCCACCCAATCCAACGGAGTATCATAGCCCGCAGCCAGATTACCACTCATGCCCAAAAAGCGGGTAAGGGTGCGATAGACCGAATAATGAAAGGCAGCACCGTCAATTGCTTCAAGTTCCGGTTCGCGCAAGAAGTACTTTGAAGAAGACTGGTTCGTCATGTTGATGGCATCCATCGCAGATGCCGGGTATTGGTTGGGCTGTCTGCCACGGCCAAGGTAAACCGAACCAAAGTTATTTCCACCAGTAATTTCGCCAGGCAAAAAGAAGTTTTCCTTCCCGACACTGCGAGCGCATTCCCGATAAGTGTTGGAGATGTCTGCCAGAGCATCCACGGTGGCTTGTGTGGCCTTATCGTACCGAAAGCCGTCGATATCAAGAGCCTTGATGATATTGCAGGAATGGAGCTTGATTCTGTCCCGGACACTGGGATGCCACTCGCGCAAACGATCCTGGACTGAAGCGAATTTGGTCAGCTCACGCTGCCAGTCCGGATAGACACCGAAGGCTTCGAGGTCGCCGTATTGGTCGAAATCACTGTCGTAACACCCAACAAGCTCCTTGTAGACGGAGTCGTCCACTGGATAGCCAGTCTCGTTCCAGAAGCGCGGGTAATCACAGGTTTCGTTGTAGCTATTACCGGGGCGAAAGTCGACATATTCACGATTCGATTTCCACAGGGTCTTGTACTCCTTGACTGAGAATGGGGTTGTCACATTGAGATAACCTTCGAAGCCAATCAAATCTCCCATGCTGATGAGATTTTGTGTCAGAAAGTGCTCAACGATAACCCCAGGGAAGACTTTGTTACTTACGTTGCAACCGTATTATCAAATAGGACATACATCCCGCGTCTGTGAATCTCGTCTATCGTGTTCCTCCATATCTGAATAGTTCCGTAATGCTGATCGAGAAGAGTGGTGTCCAAAATTGAGTAGCCATCCGCACCCCAAGGCTGGTTCATCAGGACAGTACCTGCGAGGTAGATACCCTATGTCAAACGGTCAGCAAAGTGCGCAATGTTATTTTGGCCGAAGGCCCGGGGCGGTCCGTAAAGAGAATGCAAACCTTGATCCCCATGCCTTGTAGATAATCCAACGTATCGACCAACCCCACTGCGTCACCCCCATGACGCATCTGATTCGAGTTGAGGTCATGTTCGAAAAGAGTTCCGTTGATATTATCATTGGTAGGATCACCATTCACCCAACGGTCCAGCATGATCGTGTAGAACGGAAACCGCCAGTTCTTTGGCGAGGCCGTATAGTTGTGACCCGGCCATGTTGGTGGCGAGTAGTCGAAAGGGCTAGTCGCAGTTTGGTTTACATTGAGGTTATAGTCAACCAAGGATGCTTCATAGGGCCAGCCTGTTGTTGTCGATACGAAGAGCGCAAGCAGCGAGCCTGCAGTCCCCCACTTCATCGTCAACGGCCACGAAAAATGTACCGCTCTCTTCCCTTTCGTTCTATATACCCGACATATGTCCCAGATGGCTATCGAGTATTGACGAAGAGGGTGTCCAGCTGGAGCAGTGTCCCAGGGAGGGGTAGTCGAGGAGAAATATGCCCAAGGATCCTGTAGCCGGGCTTCCTTTTTATGTTCTTGGGAAGCTGTGGATGAATGATGTTAGCGAATAAAATGCGGCAGATGAACCTGGAAAGGAAAAAAAAGAGGAACCCACCGCAGATGCAGCTGCTGTGGCGGCAACGCAAGAATAGAAAGAAAATAAGGGAAAAAGAAGGCAATATGCCCGAAGATATGTCCGAAATCCTGCAGGAAGGAAGATCAGAGTGGATAAGTGGGAGGAAGCATTCTGAACGATGATATACAGGCAGATAGGAAGGTCAGTGAGGGAGCAATATAGCCTGATCAAGGAAAAAGAAATGGAGATCTTTCCCAACCTGTTGCTGGCCTGCTGCTCCAGGTTGGAAACTAGCTCTCATCGGCGTACTACTAGACAGATATCAAGGCATATGGAGACACTGCCATGACTTGGAGGGGCGGAGTTTAGGCCATCCTTTCGAGCCCAGCCACCGGCCCCTCCGTGATGACTGGAGTCACATTGCTTTGCCATCCGAAACGAGAAGCTGTAGATGGTTATTGGCTTCGAGGTAAGCTGGCGGGGTGGGAGGGTGGTGCTGGAGGGAGACACGAAGCGAGTGCCCTGTGTTCTGTATGTACGATGTATGTATGTATCCATGTATCCATGAATCGGGCTCCGTCCCACGGATACGGTCAACCTACTTCAGTAGTAGGTACTAGTACTAGATACGGCAGTTGGGTGGGCCTGGCGGGGCATAACTGGGGCTGGGATTGCTCCCCACCGGCGCAATCCGGTAGTGATGATCCTGCTAAGGTAGGCTTCATAAGCCAAAGGCCTGATATATCACATAGTGGTGCTCGCAGGGCTTCGATTCTTATCATGATTCTTGTTGGGGTGGCATTCGAATGCATGGCCCATACCGATCTTCCTTCTTTTTTTGTCATATCGACGCCAATGCAAGATACAACGCATATTCTGATAGTGCATTCGATAGCACATGCCACTCGAGGCTGAGGATGTATTGCGGACGTCTAATCGTGCTGACTCGCCCCATCCGGAGATTGGCCCAGTCGTAAGTAGCTGGAACGCTCGCCAGGAATACCCGTATAGTCTACTACCTGGTGCCTGATTCTTAGTCTCTATACCCTCGCTTCGGCTTCGGTTTTCTCGCTCACTTCCAGTGGGGACATTCTCTTCTAAGGGGTGTACTTCGGGAGTACTTGCAAGACTAGGCCTCAGCAATACGTGATGACACCCGTGTTCCACGAGGCAGTCTGAAAAGGAAGAGAAGGCAAAAGAAAATCATGCACGCTCGTACCATCCATGTTGAATCAGTGCTATATTTAAACTTCAATATCTGCTGACGCAATGGCCTATCAGCAACATGATCCTGCCCACGTACAGTCTAGCCACAGCCTGGGACTTCAACACTGACTATCGCGTAATTCAGGTTGATCGTCCAGCCTTGCATACGCTAAGCCTCGGGTCCTGGATGCGAGTGGCGAGCGCATCACGGAGCGCTGAAGGCCTGGTTCCGCGAACCTCGTAGAGCTTGGCTTATCCTAGGCGTCCTTTTTGGACACGGCAAAAAGCGGGTCAAAGCCATGAGCAGTAATCACTTCGCCGCGTGTGTAAGGCCAGCATCAATGATGGTGTAACTCTCTCTTCTTATCGGAACGTTCGGGATGGCCATGTAGGCGTAGGTAGTTGTCTTTGCATTTCAATCTGCATTGTGATACGTCAGTCCATGATTTTCATGGGGTGAAAGACCTGAGTGCTGGGTCGTTCTCTCTGAGGGGCGAGCTCAGTGCAGCACCTCCGAACCAGGAAATCAGAGGGTCTGGGTTTCTTGGAAGACTTACAACTCAGCTCGAGAGATAGTGGCAGCTTGGACAGAGGTCAGGGAACCCATCGGGTATTCTCGATGCGGTGGATCCCTGTCAGAATCTGAGCCTCTTATCGCTGCAATCGGCTGCCGGAAGTTAATCGTTGTGGTCAGACCAAGGAAAAAGCAATGGTGAGTAGGAAGGTGGAGCAAGGAAGAAGAAAAGTAACACACTTGGCAGGTTTCGGAAATATTACGTAGCAACACACGGGCGCATTCTACCTGGCTACCTACCGACTACCTACAACCTTACTAATAGCGCCATTTTGCGTTTGCTTCCCTTGCTTCGTAGCTTTCTAGAGGGCTTTGGGCATGGTACGAGCTTCCAAGCCTTTCAAGAAGGTATCCGTTAGTAATGTTTTCTGATTCTTCGCAAATTCACTATCTCAGCGGTCGCAATCAGCCCTGTCGAGCTGGGATGTCCATGCAAGGAGACTAAGCGACTGGAACACCTCAGGAACCGTTCAAAGGATGGTTGATACCTATTTTGAATCGGATAGTGCTAACCCTGGAAAAGATCAAAGAAGCGAAATCACCGTTAGTGAAGAGAAAAAGACGACGGATCAATATATAGTCCATAAAGCTGTGACACTTTAGCTTTGTCTACACAAATATGCAAGTTGAGAGCTGATAAAGGTCATCTCCATGTTCTGAAATATTGAAGCCATAACTACTGTGCGACATAAGATACGATATACTTTGGCGTAAGACTGAAATAACTATGCTCGGCTATTATAAATGAGTTTCGTCAGCTCTTTATAAGCCGGTTGTGCTCCTCGCACGAGATAGAGGGAGGAGACTCAAGGGTATGGTGTCATTCGGATCGATCGTAAACCCGTGTCGGGACTTTCGAGGGCATCTCCCTTCTCTTGTTGGGTAATGACCGCGATCCCTTGCTTCAGAATCTCATAGTGCTATGCCCAGTTCGTGGCGTCGGGACAACTGTCAAATGATATTGACATGTAATATGCATGGGCAAGCCACGCCTTCGGGCGGGTTGCAAACTCTAGTAGGCCCAGGCGGTATTAAAATTTGTACGGAGTCATATGCAGGCTCATGACATCGTATTAGGCTTTTCACTACGCTGCCTCACAGAAGGATCAATAGACATACCAGCTTGTAAGTCATTCTGAAGGGGAGCCCCTGGTGTGGCTGCCTTGGTGAAGAGCGATAGATACGGAGCAGAACACGCGAAGATACAGCTAGTACTATAAAGCACTAGGCAAGAACCGTAGCCGTGGTTAGTGAGGCACTTAACTCCCGATTAGCGCGACTTTATCTGCTTCTGTCAATTCCTGATTGGCCCATTATGGCAATTCATCATTTCATGCAGCCTAGAGTGGGGAAAAGCATCCAGACCGCTTGTCGAATCTCAAAGGCGGATGGTTCCTGTTCTTAGCCCTTCCATAATCCATGGGCTAAGTTGGCGGCTGGGGTCTTCCCGATGATCGCTACCAGGGTCCCTGCCCACCTACTGTTGGGATGAACGATGATCAACAACACATCACTCGATCCATTGGATTTCGGCCGTGCTTACCGGTAATCTCCATAACCGCATTGTTCTGTCCTCATGGCAAATACATGGCTAGGAATTAAACGTTCATTGTGCCGCCGTCGCCCGTGGAGCACAGACTGCATCCATAGATGCATCTCTCATCCGAAACGGTCATACCTGGGTTTCTGGTGCGAACGGAGCACATCGCTTTTGTTGTCAGATGCAGTTGAATTATAACCCTCGGAACAACTCGATTTTTGCCATTCTATCAGAATCCATATATGCCGTAGTATTCTGACAAGTCCAACCCAAGGCTCGGGTGCCCCATGCCAAGGTCCACATTAGCTGATGCAGTCTGAACTTCGGCCTTTGGCTAGGCTTAATGCGCTCTCGTATATGTCATGCAGCGATAAAATGGCACAGCAAAAAGCTTCAGACTTTCGAGTGGTTGCATTAGCCTTTGGGCAGGGCGACAGCTAAACTTCTCAACGGCAGCCCAGCCCACAGCTCAATGCTGTTCGATCGCCCGAACAAGGAGCGGTCGCGCCATTTACTAGTTCCTAACTTAAAGTATACTCAAAATCAAACGTGTCAGTGACTGGGGAAGCTTGGATTCCTCTGATATCAGGTAGTTCGCGATTGAGGTCCCATATGCTTGCCATAATGCGGTGTGACATATTAGTCCTTCTCTCGGATGATTCATGATGATAAACTCACCTGGATATCATACAGTTCAGTATGCAGAATAGGGTTGTGAGTGAAGTGGAGAGGTAGAAAGTTATTTAGCTTTACCGCTGCATGGCCTGTGCACAGTGTAGTGAACTTTGCCCATCTGCCATTGAAGGTAATACTGCATCTGAGCTCGAGCTCGAGCACCATGCCCAGTCTCCACCTTCTTGCTCTTCCAAAGAGAACTAGCTTATTCAAGGTGCATGTGCCGGTAAGTCCAATAGGCACATGGTTTGGCTGTGGGACCCAAGCACATATCATATGCATTAGTACTGCAGGCTCCGGCAAAGTTGACTTGTTCGACTTTGCATGATAGTAAGCTTATATATCACTTTTTGTGGGTCACTGACAAGACCTTGGCTTGGTTGGTGACGCAGGTCGTCTGCGAACCTTTGTTGATAGTGCTCTCAAGCGCGCTGGCCGATCAGGCAGACGGAAGATAGTATGGCTAATGATAGAACAGGGAACAGGCAGCCTGGCATATCCACTTCCTACCCTCGGGCCCAAGCCATATTCTGAAATGAAGACTTCGGAGGCCGAGAGCGGGTCCAAAAAGCCTAAATTGAAAAGTAAAAATAGATGGGGAAAAGATCGAAAAAGCAAAATGAATTTACCCGCCTTTTCACCGACATCTCTGAATCCCGAGACACAGCTACAACTTTCTTTTAGAAAGTTTCGAGGACAACATCCTGCTTCCACCTTTTGGGAGTGATCGCCGCAAGGATCTCTTCCTCACCGGCCGCTCGGGGAGGCGATGCCGGATAACGCTTCGCTCGGGGATCCTTGTTTATGCGAACCGGATCTGCTAGGCATTAAGTTCCATTGTTTCGATTCTCAGCAAATGTGTGTGGTGTGCACTTTGTGTTCCACTTAGCTTGCACTGATGCATCGTGAGACCGAGCTGGATACCAGCTTGCAAAGAAGGTGGGGGGGGGAGCAGTTGTCATGGGGACCGAATATCAAGTAATCAGGGTGGAAGATTGTCGCGTTTATCACATAATCAGAGGAACACGAGAGTCGCACAGGGAAAAAGGCTGTGCTATCAGTGTTTGTGATTGATTCCATAGACCGTCACCGCCCACGCTCATCGTTCTGTTGCATCGTGCTCTACAACTGAAAGAGTCAGAACTCGGTTGTGACGAAAATTGGAGAATGTATGACTCTCTATTTTTCATTGACCCTGGGTGTCAGGAATCTGTTTCTGGGAACGCACTTTGACTCCACTACAGTAATTGAGTAACTGTGGCTGCTCTTCAACCGCTGTTTCCCTGCAACTTCGGTGCAGAACCGGTGTAGCCAGTGGGAGTACATCAAAACACGAAGCCCCCTTGAGAGTGTTCAGTAAGCCTTGGCAATTAAGATCGCACAGCCTGACACTGCATGTGGAGGCTGTCGTGTCAGCTAAGTTTCTGTAGCATTCATAGCAGGCTTGAGCGTTGGTGTGTGTGCCACATATGTGAGAGCGTTGGTCTAGTTCGGCTAAAAAGGAGGAAGTTAGGGGGGGGGGGGTTGGCAATGGATGCAGCAAGAAGGCGTTGAAGGCAAGTGCCAAGAAGAGCAGACAGCCCCGTGCTATTTTATAAGTATTATAAGTATATGTTATATCTTCCAGGATGCAGTGGAAACTGCGGACGGTAGCTCTCCGATAACCGTGCCCGAAAGAACTATTGAATGTATCGAACAATCTAGGTCCTTTTCCTTCCACGTTGCCTGTCTTCTCTTTGATTTATATACTACCTGATAGTAAACTGAAGATAGTATACTGTTCCTCATTCAGGGTGTGTTGGACAGAGCCTCTCATCAGATGAAAGATAATTGCTATGAGGAGAAGAGATGGTAGGCTAGCCTCTGATGTTGCTCCTCTCCCTCCCTCTCTTCTTCTTGTTTTGACTCTTTCTTTCTTCTATATACATATAGGTATAACAATGATTTAGTGGTAGTCTTTCATTGATAGAAAAGCTAGACAGTAAAGTCATGCCATAGCCTACCTGGAGCTCCATAGCATATATTGTAATCTCCTACTTCAATAGGCACTTAGAAAATATACGAACCTCACAATACCTAGTGGGAGACTCCTATGATCATTAACTTGCCATATGTGGGATATTGTCCAAGCACAAATTGAGGCTACAAAGAGTATGCTCTTTGCACGAGGCACCATCGGAGAAACTGACTTCACAATGCATATTCATCTGCTCGGTCACATTCCAGATCAGAAACTATCTAATTTGGTCGATGGTACAACCTGCAAGAACACAGTCAAGTTCGTCTTTCTGGTTTTATTTAAATCAAGAAAATCAATAGCCCACCGCCGATGTAAATTGTCCTTTTTGTCCAGAGCATTCTATGCGTTTCCCATGCCGCTTCCAGACTTTGTCGTGGCGGAGAAAAAAGGGTGCCGATTCAGGCCGAAAGATCTAGTAGAGTTCAAGATAAGTCTGTGTTCTAACAATTTTATCTGTCATTATCGGAGCTTTGATGGCGTATCGTCGAGAGATTACTGAGCTCAATTCTTCATCGAGTTGTCAAATGGTCATGAAGATATATTTCCGTGCGGCTAGATCTAGACGCGATAATAGTACCTAAGCACTGCTTTAAGTGACAGCGTAGCGTGAGATCTCTACTAGGTACGGAGTACTCCGTCGACCCTAGCGATATTCGATGATATTCGGTTATTTTTTTCTTTCATCCCTAGGGTTCCTTCCCCCCTCCTTCGGGGTTGTTCGGGACGCGGAAAGTGAGACTCCGAACCGGCGGAAAAGATCACTAGATAGATGGAGTCATAGCTGATCTCGGCCGAATCCATTTCGAATGGCAAAGTGAGCCGTGAGCTGTGTAGACTTAACATGGTTCAAACTGCTTGTATACATTCAGCTCAACTTAACCTGCTTGAATAGATTTGACTTCATTTAGCCTGCTTGTCTGCGTAGATTTAGCCTGCCTACGGAGTACGGAGTACTCCGTACGTAGGAATGGAAGGCGGTGGGTCAGTAAGCGGTGATCAAACCGGTGGAGAGCCTTCGATGGAAAGAATCATTCTCCATAAGGCCGCTGTCGTCCGCCGTAAACACAGCAGCGGCGGTCTATGTAGTATATTCTCGAGAAAAAGATTTGTGCCCTGAACAAGGGCCGTCCGTTGCAAAGGCAAAAGGCACTGTTGCGATCAGATCATATCTTTGTCTGATTCTCCCCCGGGGCATTAATAAGAAGGGACAGTCAGCGCAAGACACGTGCCGGCCCACCTGCTCCGAAGGCCGGCCCCCTCTTCTGCGCTGGCTGGATTCTAACTTGCCCGACCGACCACACCGGCGGCTTAAAAGCAGACCCCACCTTTTCCACTGGCTTCGATCCCTTTGTTGCTGCTTACTCTTTCTCGTCTGTCTGCCTGTCTGTCGTTGTGCTGGCTTTGGGGACTTGCAGAGCTTGACAAGGTATTGCGTTATATATGAATTGATCCTGTCCCTTTACTCCTTTCTTATAAGTGGTCTTGCTATCCCTGGTGGAACCGGTGAGCCACAAAATCACAAAGAGCCTTTAGAAGCGCAGGCCTGTATGATTCTTTCTCTGGGGTAATCTTTTTCTTCGAAGCTGCCCGGGACCTGTAAGTCCAGTTTTCCCAGTGACTAGACACTATCATTCCCAACGCCCCCGGGGATGTCCTTTCACTTTCCCTACGAACCAGGATCCGAATACTGACCTGCCCACTTCGTGGCCAGTGTAACTTTTCGCCATGCACATCAAAGAGAAGCTCGCCCAAAATGAAGCGGCCGGAAGGACGGGAATCTCCTTCGAGTTCTTCCCCCCGAAGACGGCCCAAGGTGTCCAGAATCTCTACGACCGAATGGATCGCATGCACGCATTAGGCCCTTCCTTCATCGATATCACGTGGGGCGCTGGTGGCCGGCTATCGGACCTGACCTGCGAGATGGTCAATGTTGCGCAGTCGGTGTATGGTTTGGAGACATGTATGCATTTGACTTGCACGGATATGCCGCTGGGGAAGGTGGACGCCGCGCTTCAGGCTGCCTACAAGGCAGGCTGCACCAACATCCTGGCTCTCCGTGGTGATCCTCCGCGTGACAAGGAGGCTTGGGAAGCCACGGACGGGGGCTTCCGTTATGCGAAAGATTTGGTAAACTATATCAGAAGCAAGTATGGCAACCACTTTGATATCGGTGTTGGAGGTTATCCTGAAGGTGCGGATGACAACCCGGATGTGGACCAGTTGATCGACCATCTTAAAGAGAAGGTCGATGCTGGCGCTTCATTCGTCATCACACAGATGTTCTACGACACGGACAACTTCATCGAATGGGTTAGAAAGTGCAGAGACAGGGGCATCACCGTGCCCATTATCCCCGGTATTATGCCGATTCAGACCTATGCTGCATTCATTCGGCGATCGAACTGGACCAAGGTTCGCATCCCCCCCGACTGGCTCGAGGCACTGGAACCCGTGAAGAACGATGACGCGGCTGTGAGAGACATTGGGAAGCGGCTTATTGCAGACATGTGCAGGAGACTTATTGCGGCTGGTATCAATCACCTGCACTTGTAAGTGTCCCTTCACCCTTTTCTGTCGTGAGTCAAGATGTGATTTGGCTTACATGGACGACTAGTTACACGATGAATCTTGCGCAGTCTACACAGTTGGTTCTCGACGAACTCAACCTTATGCCGTCCGAAGAGACACCACTTCAGAGAGCCCTGCCTTGGCGGCCATCGCTTGGTCTCAACCGCAGAGCGGAGGATGTCCGCCCGATCTTCTGGAGGAACCGCAACTCATCCTACATTGCTCGCACGCAGACCTGGGACGAATTTCCGAACGGTCGCTGGACCGATTCTCGTTCCCCCGCCTTTGGTGAACTTGACAGTTATGGCATAGGACTCAAGGGCACAAACGAGCAGAACATTAAGCTTTGGGGCGAACCCAAGTCTCTTCGGGATCTTACTCATATCTTCGTCAGCTTCCTGGAAGGCAAATTGGCGCGGTTGCCCTGGAGTGACACCCCCATCACCACCGAAGCCAACGCAATCAAGGAGAGCCTAGTCGAGCTGAACAAGAAGGGTTTGTTCACGATCAACTCCCAACCGGCGGTGAACGGAGTCAAATCTTCCCACCCGGTGTATGGATGGGGACCCAAGAACGGATACGTTTACCAGAAGGCGTACCTTGAGCTTTTGGTCCCCCCCTACCTACTTGGTGAGCTGATTGGTCGCATCGAAAAGAACGGTGACCTTACGTACCATGCTATCTCAAAGGATGGCGAATTGCGGACCAACACCCGTGACAGCCCCAACGCCTTGACGTGGGGTATCTTCGCAGGAAGGGAGATTGTCCAGCCCACTATCGTGGAGACCGTCAGTTTCCTGGCCTGGAAGGACGAGGCGTACCGTCTTGGTGAAGACTGGGCCAAGTGTCATGATGCCTCCAGCCCCAGTAGAAAGTTGATTCAGGGTGTAATGGACAGCTGGTACCTTGTCAACATCGGTGAGTTTATTCTATAATCTTATCCCTTTTGTGATCATGGTGACCAACTGAAAACCTTTAGTGAACAACGACTTCCACAATACCAGCAACCTTTTCGATCTGTTCAAGGACCTGGATGTCCAAGATCTTGATACTGAAATCTCCGTGGAGAACGGCGAGTCAAAAGCTCACACAAACGGAGCAGCAAATGGAACGACCAACGGCGTCCTCAACGGAGCCGCCCCGGAAACTGCAGTGAAGAACTAGATGCGAACTCTGCAGCTCCAAGGGGATAAGTTCACCATTACTATACATTTCTTCAACCCACACTTACGACTTCCTAATTCAACATATACTACTACTAATTCAACATCACACCTCAACGACTATCAGCCCGAATGAAACCCTCGGGCTTTGCAACGTTTTACGGCGGCACGAAATGAAGACCTCTCAACGATTTCTTCCCTGAGCGTTATTTAATTTCAACATGACATCTTCACCTTCCAAAAAATATACCCCCCTGTCGAATTTTGCTTTTGCACCTATCGAGCATGAAACTTCAACAATCTTTTCATCTATTTACCATAGAGCTCGAAGCCAGCGGACCCAAAAAAGGGAAGCTTTTCTCATTTTCTTTTCTTTCTTCCTCTTATACCTTTCTTTCTCTTCACTTCTTGATTTGTCCAAAAGAGATGGCTTACAGAATTAAAAAAGGGGGACTTATGGAATTCAACACTATGGATGACGGAGTTGGGCTTACGAGAACACATGTGCTACATTTCAACAAAAAGTGATCCTCTTCAACATGGGATTTGGGTCGGAGTCTTCAACTAAATGGATCATCTGATTTATTCTCTTGGCTTTCAAGCCATTGCTCTGCATTTTCCTCTTTTTTTTTTTTTTTTCTCTTTTTTCAAATTTCTCATCTCATCTCACTCTTCGCATTTTCTTGCATCCCGGTTCCTTGTGCACATCAGGTACTAGCTGGGTGGTCGGATACCCGGCTCTTAGGTCAAATAGACGCATGCATACCTTTCTTTTTCGCTCTTATCGTTCTCCCTGTCTCGTTTTCTAGTAGTATGCTAACAATAGAGCCTGATGGGAATCTATCTATTATTCTACCCAGTGCTGTGACCGGGATTTATTCTTTTGGCCTACTGGGGAGTCTGACATTGCTGACGATCATGTCTAAAACTAGCCAGGGATGTTACGAATGAAAAATAGAAGATCTGACGGCATGCATTTTAACAGGTGAAAGGACGCTAGCTACAACATAGTATCATAAACGTGTATGCAAATGACAGGGGAATCAATACTGAATTACGTAAAAATACTTATGGCGAAAAAGACAAGATGCAAAGATCGACAAGGCCGAGCAAGACTCTACTGCCCTTCGCCGTGCAGCTCGATGGGGAAAGCAAGTAGAACAAGTGTGCCTTGACACAAGTCCGGCGTCTGGTCAACACTTAATCGAAGAGCCAACTCATATTAACAGGGCTCTCCCCAATGTTCCCAGTAACCAAGCGAAAGGCTTGGCAAACCAGACGATCCAGCTCCCAACAAGGACCACGTATCCGGCCGCTCGGCCTATTATTATCATGATGAACCCCAGGGTCACGAGGTAGATCATAGCCTCACAAAGGTCAATCAATGACCGGGCAAAATCCTTTCGATTGGGCGTCGGCCAGGCTCCAGTTGTATTGTAGAGGGCCAGGATTGCCAAGAGATCCTTGAGAACATGCAAGCAATGCTCAATCATTTTCAAGACGCTGTTGAAGGCAATTTTTACCAGCATGGCCCGGGAATGTCGATTGGCCATTATCTGGTCATAAAGCTTCTGAAGCTGTCCTGCTAGCTCTAGTAGGGCGTCCTTAATGAGACTCAGCATGTCCTGACTGACGGTCTCCTTCTCGTCGGTCGGCATGCTGTTACTATGCAACTCGGAATTGAAATATGTGATCTTGGACAGAAAAAGTTCCTCTTTGGATGTGCCGGTCACTTGCTGTCCATCCAGTTCAGCAACTTCAAAGGGTTTAGTTTCCTTATCCATGCTGCCCTGCAGTCTATCTCTGCTGATCGAAGCCGTGGGCGAAATGTCATGTGAGGAGCCTGGCTTCTCAACGAGCGTCGAATCTGATGCGCTCTTCAAGGAGTACATTCTGTCTTTCTTCGGCGATAGGCTGGCAATCAAGGGCTTCCGATGATTATTGCCGAGGGAATCGCCGAAATTTCCTGTTGCGGACTTGGGCAGCCCTTGCGTACGGATGAATCCACGAATAGCGCGAGGTTTGTGCGGAGAGGTGCGTTCCTTTTCTACCCGGCTTTGAGCTGGGTGGGGATTTGTTGGAGGGGCTGCATCCGAGGAGGATATTTCGCAGGGCGCATTTGACTTTTCCCACGAATTTTGGGTGGCCCGTCGCAAGCCCGATGCTGAGCTGCCCGTCTGCGGTTTCGTTCGAGGATCCGTATTTATCTCGCCTGCGATTCGCGAGACAGGCTCCTGTGTATCTTGTTTCGTTGGATGCTCTCTCAAGTCTGTCAGCGGCACCATAGTGCGTGTGATAGTGGGTGTGATAATGAAGACATCGTCGGGCTTGGGACCCAATTTCTGCTTCTCGTAATGCTTGGTTGCGTTCCCCGAGATGTCCAAATTCTCCTTCATAGGTTCTTTGGCAGAGTCTTCCGGCCTTTCCGGTTGCCGACACTTGGCCTCTTGACACATTGTCCTGACTAACGGCTTCGAGCATTGGGCTTGTTTCAAATTCTGAGAAATCGGTTTCCATTCTTCTTGAACAGCAGCCTTCTCTGGAGACACCGGTGGCACCCGGAGGTGGTTGGCGGCTTTCTTCCCTTCTCTCAGTACCTTGGGTCGTCCGGACGGGATATCTATCATTTTGGGCCGTTCGTCCGTGGTCGAGAAAAGTAGAATCTCGTCGGGGTTCTTGTCGTAAGGCCCATTGATTTCCTTGCATCCTAAAAAAGACCCATCGGGGTTCGCAATAGGGGGATCATGAGGGGATTTCCCGGGGGACTCTTCCCATATCGTGCTGAAGCGTTGCTTTCCGACCTCTTCTGGACTGTAATATCGGCGGTGCCCAGAAGGCTTATTGATGTCGCTGGTCTCAGATGGACGGTCAAGAGATGAATCTTGACCATCAAGGCCGGGTACTTTCTTTTCTGGTCCTGAAGAGTTGGTGGTGCTATCATCGGGAGTCCTCGTACGTGGGCTTGGGAGAGTATCCGGATCAAGCATCGTTCCGCCTTCTTTGTGCACCTTTTCAATGCTTTGCTGAAAGTTGGAGATTTGCTGCGCATTCATGGTTGGCGGGTTTGGGTCCCTGGCGGATGGCATGTTGACCACAAACCTATCCTCCCACTCCGTTAACGAGCTGGCAGGCGCTGATACCGGCGATATTGAAGGATGCGAACGCTCGGACGAGTCTGTGGTAGTGTCGGTTCTTTCAGATGAGATCGCCGGCGTGGATTTGCTGAAGTGCAGATGCGCGTGTTGGTCTCCGTTGGTCGGGCGTTTCCTCTGACCCGTCGAGGGAACTATCACGCCTACCTTCGGACTGCGCCCAAGACTGGACCGGCTGTCGTTCGAATGTGGGATCTTAGTTCGTAGGTTGGCACTCGGGAGTGATGACCGGTCGACCCGAGGCGTTCCTCCCGCCAGCTGCTTCAGCTTCTGCCGGGCGATCTCTTGTCGTGGCGAGTTAGCCAGCGAAGCGATTTTTCGGTAAGCCTCCTGATAGTATTCCTTAGGTTTCTCTCTAGTGGGCGGAGAACGGTTATCCTTCTCACACTTATCCCTCACCTTCCGCCAGTACTGGTCGCGATCGTTGTCCGAGTTCTTGGGCGGTGTGCGCTCTGGTATCCCGAACGACCTTCTTGGCTGAAGAGCCCTGTCGGCACGGCGCCCTTTATGTTCAGAGGCAGTGGGTATCTCTTTTCTCTTATCTTTATCCTTGTCGGTAAACGTCGTAGGAAGCGGTAGTTTAGTAGGCTTTCCCTTCCGTGAAGCCGTGTCAGACGATGCGCGGGTGGTTTCCTTGCTGCCGGCGGACCTGAGGCGTTCGTCGGTCTTGGATGCAGAACCTTGGGTTTGTGCGGGCGTCTGTACCTCGTGATTGATTCTTGTCCGCTTGCCGTGGCGGGGTCGAGGTTGAAGATTCAGCAGATGTCCATTGGGTAGATGGAAGATCTCGTCCATCTTCATCCGTTGAGAACTGCTGCAGCCCCAGCAGCTTCGACCTTAATGCCAGGCAGCGTCAGCACCAAAACCCATTCCTTCCCGAGCACGAGTATCCTTGAAGCTGTTGTTCGGTGGACACCCTTGAAGGCGTACAGCGTGTGGATTGTGGATGGGGATGGGGACGCGGTCTCGTCAGCAAGAGGCAGGGATCTGGTAGGAAAAGCTCGCAATGCCTTCCAGCACTTGGCACGTTCCGCTTGGTCGTGAAGGGGTAATGTATGTGACGATAAGGACTGGAATGTATGGCGCTCCCGCGCTCGCCACTATGAGGAATGCAGCAACGGACGGATCGAGGCCGGCGGAGAATGTATGTCTGGGCTTGTGACATAGTTTCGGCATGGCAACTGCAAGCATCGCGCGACTGGACCAGTCGTTTTCTCTTGTCAGGTGCGGATTCCTGGGTAGTAGGGTAAGGACGAAGGCCCAAGGAGGATGAAGTCATGACCCAGTCAAGGGCGCTGCTAGGCACGTCAACACGTGTCTTAGATCGAGGGAACACGAACAGCAACCACGATGGTCAACTCACCGGAAATACAAGTCACCCAGCATCGCATCGGGCATGTTGCACAGCGGCTGGATCGTTATCGGCCATAGATAGGTCTCGTCCATTGCCGGACTACATTCCCAGTCTGGACCGGCTCTCTTCATTGTTTGCAGAAGGGGAATCCAATAGGGTCGCACAGGGGATCACAAGAGGTAGTCAAACACAATAAGGAAAAGCTTTTAATGAGAACAGGGATCCAAAAGCTTGAATGTTTCAGCGCCACACCTGATACTCCAAATGCAACCTGGGGTCACCAGAAGTACCCGAGCTTGATAATGACCTTATGACAACGCCGTTGAGATGATACATCATACTATACATGAAGGATGCCCCTTCTGTGCCGTGATTGCTGGCGCATGATGTCTAATCGCACAAATCAAATCAAAACCGTCCAGACTCGCGTCGAGCGTCAATCTGACTCCGTCTCGGTCCGGGTGTTAGTGGACTCCCCGCAGGGACGTTGCTTTTCTTGAGTGGACTAGATGGCCGCCTCAATGCGCTTGCACCCCGTTCCTTATAAAAGAAGTCGCCGTTGCTCTGGAGACGACGTTCGAAATTGGTCGACGTAGACTTCCTCAATGGCGAATTGGCATGCGAGTAAATGCCAAGACTTCCACCATCGCCCGTAGTAGTCGGTGTCTGCCGGAATTGAGGTTGACGAATTGAAGAGATAGAGCTGCGCACAATAGGAGAAGCATCGCGCAAATGACTTGGAGTCTGCAGTGCAGCTGCACGATGAGAAACCCCACTGGGGGTCGCTGCTAGAGACTGGCGTCCAGACGACAGACCTTCAGGGTCCACATGGCTAACATAGTTGGGGTTCGGGCTCGTCTTGAATCCTCTGTGGAGAACAACCGTCGGGGTAAAGGTATCAACCTTGTTCTGCTTGATATCGGAGTCGGATTCGGAGAACTGAGTGCCCACATCTCTCATCAAAGGCTGGGTCCGAGGGTGCACGTATTTAGTGTCATACTCCCGGAGAACCTCCTTGTGAACCAACATGGAATCCTTCGCTTGCTGTGTATAAGACGAGGAAAGGAACGTCATCTGCACCGAGAGCAGAGCCGCGATGAAGATAGTGGTGACGATGGTTACACTGGGTCTGGGATCAGATAGTTGGGTGGGCAGGAAAACCCAGTATACCAAGACATGTCCGGGACTGAAGAGGCAGAACAATCGAATGCAGATGGGTAGGGGGTCCCAAACGGCAAGCTCCCACACATCCCGTTGCGCGTCTGGGTGCGCTCTCGACTGTGCCGATTTAGCTAGCGTATCAGCCAGATATCTCAATGGCGAAGCGGTCACGGGCGTTGAATTGACCCGCACTCGGTGAGCGGACGGTGTCGCAGGTGCCCGATCGATGGAGGCTTCGAACATGCGATAATGTCGCTTGCGGTAGAATGTATAGAACGCATTGAATGCGGTAAACGTGGTAAGGAGGTGGACGATAAACGAAGCCTATGAATCGCCGAGTTAGCACTGAACCATATTGAAAGCAGATTCAAATAAACAAAGCATAAGTGAAGACAGATCTGGTGCCACATACAAACCAACTCAGCCACGGCGTGCTTCCATCATCACCAAAGACATCATCGATAGCTTGACTGCTGTTCGATTGACTGTTGGCCCGAGCGATCAGGAATATAACATTCAAGGCCACCCCCATGGGAAACGCCCAGTTCTTTTCAAACTGATCCCAGTCATGTGTATCGATCTCCTCCGACAGCCACAGTAGAAAGTCCAAAGGGTTCAAGTAGGATTTGATGCGCTCCGTCAACGGTCGGCGGCGGACAAGCCGGGGCATGATGAGGGTGGCAAGGGCAGATTGCGACGCGGAATGCTGCGAGATCACGACTCGTATATTAGCTTCATATCCTGTAGTCCTAGCCGCGAAAAGCCAACGGTCTGGAACCAACCTTTGGTGAAATGCGATAGACTGAAGCTGAAGTTTCCTTTTTTCCGCCTATAAACAAAAGGTGGAGTTGCAACCCCGGCTTAGATAAGCAGCGCCGGCGCCGTTAGTTATGACGAACGTCCGCTTGTGAAGGCAATCGGGATCCAGACTCGACGGGGCCAGCTTTACGTTCCTGTGTTCGGCTCAGGGGCGACGCGAATTATCTTTGGCCGGTGATACCTGTCGACCCGGAAGCAGACTACCAACCAACGCTTCATCCCTCCTTTCTCTCGTCAATATGGCGGCTCCCGCCGTTTCATACAAGGTACTTCACGTTCCCCTCACTTCGCGTTGCCAGCAGTCGGTCACTAACCTTATACACTATAATTAGGACCGGCAGTTCCTTGCGGTCATTGGAGATGAAGAGTACACTACGCCTCTGACTCTATGTGGTTATAATTTTCGCTGATGAATGATGCCCAGCTCCGTAACTGGTCTCCTTCTCGCCGGTGTCGGTGTACGTATCCTCAGAAACGGAGTGGCAGTATGCGACCAAACTAACTTGAACATCGCAGCACGTCACAGATGGCCCGGATGCCCAGCGGAACTTCCTAGTGGTAGACGCCAAAACTGAAACCTCCACGATCGAGAAAGCGTTCCAGAACTTCACCCAGGAGAGGAAAGACATTGCCGTGGTCCTCATCAACCAACATGTACGTGGCTCGATTTGCTTCCATTCGCGACATCTACGAACAACATGATTATGGCCTCGCAGCTACTAAAATCCGGACACAGATTGCAGAGCGTATCCGCCACAGCGTGGATACCTTCGCCGAGGCCTTCCCTGCCGTGCTTGAGATCCCAAGCAAGGATCACCCATATGATCCTGAAAAGGACAGTGTGCTCAAGCGGGTGCGCCGTCTGTTTGGAGAGTAGATCTACTGCGCCGTTTCTTTCGACTTAGCATTGTGTATGTATTTCATCGGGTCGTGTCATGCACATCGCATTGTCTTTATCTGCCGTTTCGCGAATTGTACACATGACGAGAGGAAGCTTGAGGGCAAAGGGAAGATACCCAATATATCATTTATGCACATAGAGCTTCGTGACTCCAATCTTGCAGAAGCATCCCGAGGGATTATTCATTTATAACGCTGGGCGTCAATCTTGGTTATCCAATAGCATCCCACTGAGCTGTAGTAGCATTGATTTAATCTTCTGAATGCGATTTTGGTACAAATGCTGATTAGTGCCAATGAGTAAAAGAAAATTAAGCGGACGGTGATAAGAATGTACTACAATGTGTCTTTGAGCCATTGCTCCGAACGCCGCAGTCGATGTAGCGCAACGAAAGCTTTACAGCAACAAGGGTAAAGCACGAAACCTGGCCATCGTGGGCTTTGAGAGATCACAGTGAGGCTGGAGACTGAAGGTCTAGCCGGGAAAAAGAATGGGAAATCAGCTTATGCAGGCGCAACGTCAACTCGTTATGTGTAAAGAAACCAAGGGACATCCAGCGTGAACAGTGGCGAGCCGACATCAGGACTTGTACTCGAAAGTAGCCAGTAAGCTATCAGAGAAAGTTTCTCTTGAACTCGACATTGGGTGCATCAAGGCAGGTAATCCGCCTGTCATCTGCAGTGTAAACATCGGCGTGCACTTTGTACCTGCCCTGTTGATGGATTGTGACATGGTCAGCATTTGTTCCACAAGCGACATGACCTAAGGAGTAACATACCGGAGGGATCTGGCTGGGCAGATCAACCTGTTTAGTCAAAGTCATCTCGCCCTTCTCCAGAGGACATTCGAGGTCAACATTGACGATCTGGTCGCACAGGTCGGCCTTCTGCCGGACTAGAGTGATTAAGCCATATTTGACCTCCAGCAGCACATAAGCACCCTTTTCGACCCTCTCATTGAAAGTACCCTTGGCCGAGATGGTGAGTGTGTGTCCACTATAGGCCAATCAGTATGAACTCCGGTCCAGATAAGGCTGGGTGTGCTGAAGCGTACGGAAGAGGAGGGTTAGGCGACAGGTCGACCTTCTCTATTTGCAAGATATAACTAGAAGGGTCACTGCAGTACTCGAGCGGGTTTTCTCCCTCTACATGCTTTCCTTCTGCCTTGATCGGTGTCTGGATGTCAAAGAAGTCCAAAGACCGGGCAGTGACAGAGAAGGGCGCAGCGCAGAGGAGGAACGTCGCGGCGGTTGATAAGAACTTCATGGTCGCAAGAATAATGAGGTGCGGCCCTGTGCTGGGTATAGAATTGTGTGACGGTAAATGGCTACTGGAGCTGATATTGAGCAAATTCGAAGGATACTTGAGTGAGGAGAGATACAAATAAGGGAGGCGAGCCAGAGGATGAAGAGCGGTGTCATGGGACGGTGCCTGTCTTGGCAACTCCGATGACGACGGACGGATGGGGGTGCACGTGATGGCCGCCGGGGCCTTCGACTAAGCCGCTATCTGCTAGTGCCTGTTCTGGCTCCCCTCACTAGAAAGCATTCGTCCTAGATCACCAGATATCGTTGGCTCTTATCTCGCATACCATAGACTACTTACTAACCAGCACCTGGTGCAGGCATATGATCCTATGGTGTTATGGCTTTCTTTTCAAAGACCTCGTTTGATTCATAGCTACTGCTACTCTGTACCTGCCCGTTTCACTAAGGTTATGGATTCGGGATCATAACATGGGGATGACCCACCGCCCCGGATTGCGCAGGCGTTATCGATATCACTGCCACCTAGGCTACTCTGCCCCTACAGCCACACCACCACAATCACGACCAGTACTGCATTGGTATTCAAGTGATATCAGAAGCTCAGTCGAGGAATGTAGTCGTTTCCCAATTACGGGGCGATTGTCATTGCAAAGCTATTTACAGAAGATCATGCAATATCAATAGCAAAGTACGCTCAATGCTCGGAGACGATGATACCGGCCATGCCCATGCCCTGAAAGGAAAGGTTAGCCTGAAATCTTGTGTTTCCACAATCAGCATAGCTAGCAAGAAAGACTTACTGTCCCAACACACATGGAGGTCACTGCGACTCGCTTGTTCTGTCGTCGCAACTCGGACAAGGCTGTCACAACCTGACGCGCTCCTGTACAACCCAGAGGGTGACCAAACGCACTAGGTCTAGTCAGCCACCGGAGCTAGATTGGATGAATCCACATAACTTACATTGCACCACCCCGGGGATTGACCTTGGCCTCGTCCAGGCCTAATTTCTGAACACAATATGTTCCCTATGCCAGAGTTAGCCGGTGCTTGCAGGTTCATCAGGACTATTTTTTTGTACCATGGATGCAAATGCTTCGTTGATCTCGAAAATGTCGACTTCCTCTTTGCTCAGACCGAACTTGGAAAGGATTTTGGGAATGGCGATCGACGGACCAATACCCATGATCCTAGGCTCTAAACCTGCAACGGTTGCACCGCAGAACTTGGCCACGATGGGTTGACCAAGCTCCTGAGCGCGAGATCGTTTCATAAGGATAAGGCCGGCAGCACCATCAGTGATTTGACTAGCGTTTCCACCAGTAGTAGCACTAGGCTTCCACTGAGGGAATGCGGAGCGGATCTTGCCCAGAGACTCAGCAGTAGTGCCGTAACGAATGCCATCATCCCGGTCCACAACAATTTCCTTTACCTCACCAGTCTTCGGGTCTTTGATGGTCGTCTTCACGGGAACGATCTCATCGTCGAACCACCCAGCCTTCTGAGCACGCTCAGCTTTCTGGTAGCTGTTCGCCGCAAACCGGTCATGCATCTCACGGGTGATATTGAATTGTGCCGCAACATTTTCGGACGTCTGACCCATGGGTTGGGTATTTTGTGAGGCGATCGGATGAGTCAAGATTTGGGAAGACATCTCCGGAGCACCACCGTCGGCATTGGTACTCATGCTCTCAGCCCCCACTGCAATACCGACATCGATCGAGCCTGCCGTAATCTGGTTGGCAATATTTTGAATAGCCAGCAATCCGGAAGAACAGAATCGGTTCGCGATAGAAGCGGCAGCCGTGGCAGGAAATCCTGCAGCTAACACTGCGGAACGAGCGACATAAGCGCCACCGGGGCAGAGCACATTTCCAACGCAAACATCCTCAACGAGATTGGGGTCAAGGTTCGACTTTTCGCGGATGGACTGGAGTCTTGGTCAGAGATGGAGAAGTAGGTCGGCGCCAAAAAGCAATTTACCGTCAGTAATGAGATGAGAAGGTCATCAAGACTCGTATCTTTGAGGCCGCCCTTTCTGGCCTTCGTGAGCGGGGTTCGAACGGCGAGCGTGATCACCTGCCAGATGTCAACTTGATTCGCGAGAATTGCAGGATAGAACTGAGCCTCCATACAATATCATCGGGGTTCTTAGATAGGAGCCTCTGCTTTGCAGATGTGGCTCCAGGCCCCGAAAGCTGGTTTGCGATCGAGGTTAATCTTTGCTGGGCTGAAGACATAACTTGAGCTTCTCTTCTGCGTAATTTCGTCAGGGGAACCTTTTCAAACACGGGTCACTGTTTAAGCGACGATAATGATACGGGGAAAAGAAGAGATACAGGAGCTACTCCGCGTATCCTGGGATATTTAATTAGCCTGGGGCAAACACGGGGCGATGAGATCAACCGCGGTTCCAGTCCAGCTCAGATACACGGAGTACACTGATACAGAAAAGCAGCCGAGCCGAAACTTAACTCGGCGCCAATGCCGACCAGGCACTGCAGGAAGACCTGGGGCAAATCCACTTCCAGCCGAGCGAAATGCCGCTCGCTTGTAACGTCACCGTATGATACGGTATCCCCCCATCGCCTCGGCTGTCGGTCCTTTTCCCTGTTCTCTCCGTTCGTGAGACTGCGAGTGTAACCTGGCCACTCAAGGATCCCCTCGATCCCCTCCTTGGCCGCAGATGATCTCTCCGATACGCTGCCAATACCATTCGGTTTGGTGGGGCATGACAGACCGGCTTAACGTCTACCCAATACACCCACTGTCCACTGACACTCTGCCAGCCTCATCCATATCAGTGCAAAGGGACCATTGCTCTACTCCGCCCGCATTGTCAATGCAGACTCATGAGGATAAATCAATTCACCTAGTCCTTTAGACAGTAACGTGTGATATAACCGAGCTGTGGCCTGCGTCCGAGCGCGACTATCTATACAGTATACATACGTACATGCATAGGACCTCCGGCCGGGGGGATGCGACAGGCGTGGGGCCCGCCGGTGTCAGCCCTCCAATTGAAACTTCGTGTACTTTGTACCTTCTGTCGGGACCCACTCCATCTCCTTTGCCGCTCCGCATTCTATTCAATCGTGGGATTCATCCGATTGCCTGCCAATCTAGGTATTGTGATGCTGATAGCCATGGCAGGAACGGCAGCTCTCGGTAGATCACGTCCCGATCCCATATTCCGAGCGCGTACATCCTCTGGACACGCCTCTATTCCTATATCTGCCCACTCCCCGTATCAGAGCGGAGCTATGATTCTTGAGATGATTATCAATGTGGGGTTGAGTGCTTTGCTTCGTTACCTGCTCGAATTGAATGGACATAGGTGGTCAAGCAACTGCTTTTAACTCTAAGGAGATTCCCATCCCCGTTCTCAACATCAACCCTATACAAGCATCTTCACGGTACTCTCACCCATGGAATACCTCTCCGATATAAGCGGTCCCTCCATAGCGATCGCATCAGCTCTTTCGGCCGCTGCAGGAGCTTATCTCAATGCCAAGTTCTCTGTTTCCAATGACCTGGCATCGCTATACAATGAACGGGCATGGACAAATCGTCTAGGCCAGCGAATCGCCCAATTGGGCGATGCTGCTACGATCTATAAGATGCTAGAGCGGGTGGTGGAGGTGGAGGGACACGGCTCAAATGAAGCTCTGTGGTTTGAACACAAGACCTGGAGCTATAGTGAGCTCAAGGACCGTATGTGAGCTCTGTGGTGGATTGGGGATCTATACTATTCGCGTTCTTTGACTGACCCGTTTTACTAGTCGTTGATAGATTTGCTGCTCTACTACATACAAGGGATATTCACCCGGGGGATTATGTTGGCGTTTTCACCACTAACTCCCCAGAAATGGTGGTGGCCATCTACGCACTCTCTAAACTAGGAGCTATTGCTGCTCTCATCAACACCAATCTCCGGGGTATGAAACCAGACCAGTTAGCTGTTCAAAACTTGCTAATTGCATTATTGCATAGACGAGACCTTTACTCACTGCCTCAGCGTCTCCGGCAGTAAATACATCATTTCAACGCCCGACCTATCGCAGGTTGTGTGCTCGGATCTGCCTCATTCAGCCCTAAATCTATCATCTTTTGACGACGTTTCTGCGGGAGCGACAGAGACAATCACCTCGACAGACTTACAACAACACTCTCCCTCAGGACTAGCCGCTGCCAAAAAGTCTGTGGGCGATTTGAGCGTCCTGATTTACACCTCGGGGACTACGGGAAAACCCAAAGCTTGTGCCATCCGTAATATGATGGCGCTTATTACCTCTAACCCCCATACAATAGATGTCAACAACCGCTCCAAGTACTACCCGCTGCGCACCTACTCTCCTCTTCCACTCTTTCATGGCACTGCCTATTTTACTGGTTTGTGCTACTCGATTGGAAATGCAGGCACTCTATGCCTTCGCCGCAAGTTCTCGGCTTCTCAGTTCTGGAAGGATGTTCATGATTCGCGAGCCACACGCATTCTATATATTGGCGAGCTCTGCAGATATCTTCTGTCGACCCCTCCATCTCCCTATGATCGAGATCATGTTTGCATTGTCGCAAGCGGCAACGGATTGCGCGGAGAGATCTGGGAGCGTTTCCGCGAACGATTTGGGGTCCCTGAAATCCGTGAATTTTATCGGTCAACAGAAGGTGTGGCGAAGTTCGACAATTGGGGAGTAGGAACATGGGGTGCTGGGAAGGTTGGGTTTTCTGGTCCTATCAAACGGCTTCTGGAAGACGACACAATAATCGTCAAGTATGATACCGAGACGGAGGCCCCCTA
This sequence comes from Aspergillus ibericus CBS 121593, assembly GCF_003184845.1. Lineage (NCBI taxonomy): Eukaryota > Fungi > Ascomycota > Eurotiomycetes > Eurotiales > Aspergillaceae > Aspergillus > Aspergillus ibericus. Next base: position 266,995 of record NW_020292128.1, read on the forward strand.
CCGGGACCCCAAGACGGGGTTCTGTGTTCAAGCTAAACTTGGTGAGGAAGGCGAGGCAATTGGCCGGGTCAAGAACCGAGACCTGCTCACCGAGTACCTCCACAATAAGGATGCGACCGAGACAAAGCTTCTTCGGAATGTCTTCAAGGAGGGCGACCTCTTCCAGCGCACCGGTGACCTGGTTGTGAGGGACCATGATGGCTGGGTCAGGTTTCAGGACCGGGTGGGAGATACTTTCCGCTGGAAGGGGGAAAATGTCAGCGCCGGAGAAATCCGAGATCATATTTGCCGGTTACCATCCATCCATGATGCCGTTGTTTATGGCGTCAAATTGAGCGGGTATGTTGCTGGGATGGCCCAATTCTGCAAGGCTACCGCGATGCAATGTTAACCAACGTCGATAGTTATGATGGCCAAGCTGGTGCAGCTGGCATTACTCTCGAGGACCCCTCTTCCGCAACCGAGGAAAGTGTCATGACTAGCCTATATTCAGAGCTGAAGAAGAAGGGTGTACCGTCCTACGCATTCCCGCGCCTTGTCCGACTCACAGACAAGTAAGTTATACTCTGGTACTCCGTATTTGTCTACTGTCTTTGCTAATTCTAATAGGGTGGAAACTGGAGTTACCTTCAAGCAAGCCAAAGGAGCATTGACCAAGAAGGGATGGGACCCTCGGATGGACTGGGGCGGCGATAAGCTGTACTGGCTCAATGGCACGGCCTACGAGAAGCTTGATGGGCAGAGCTGGAGGTCAATAGAGAGCGGGCAGGCGAAGTTGTGAGAAATCACCTGTGGTGTAGATGCAATCCCTTATATATATAGACCTTTTCGTTGGATACAACTACCATTGGCAAATTCAGAGTTAGCAATCCCATTGCCTATGTTAGTAATGCTGCAGACCCGACATTCTTGTCTACACACCTGCCATGGACATTGTTCGCAAATCGTATCCCGGCCAACGCAAGACTACCGAAGCGAGTGGGGAGGATCCTTCGAACTCTTGGTTGTTATCGTGCTACCGGAGCTTATCTCTCTACATTTTGTCCCCGCAGAAACACGCGCGGGGCAGATCCGTCTTCACGTCCATGCCCACCACCATGGAGATGGCTTCACGTAGCTCGACTTCGCGGCCTGCGTCCTCCCAAGGGATGCGCAAAACCGGCGACGTCAATGTGGTGGGAGAAGTGAATCCGGAGAGTGATGTCGAGCAACGAGTCGCACCGGATTTAATTGACGACCAATACCGCACCACCAGATGGGAGATCTGGGCTTATTATGCGTGCGTCACTTACAGATTCCCCTCGTGTGGGTACTAAACCGCCCATTTAGCTATTATATAGGGAACAATGGCCTCTCACTATTCAGTAAGATTGTCCTCATCCACGGATCACCCCGCGAGCCAAAACGCTAACAGTTGCTATCGACTTCGCCCCCACGGCCTGTCAGAATCTTCTCTCCCAAGCCGCAGGCGACCAAGGCACCCTTTACTTTGCAGGAAAACAGCGATCCATTGACAGCATCGTCCTCCTCAGCAATGGCATCTCCTTCGCCATCCAGGTCGTCCTCTTCCTCATCATCGGCAGCTTCGCGGACTTTGGCAACTGGAGACCCAATATCCTCATTGTGCTTTCAATTGTCGCCTACGCGATTGGATTTGCCTGGCTGGGCGTACACGAGGCAGAGAAATGGCACGTCGGGGTCGGATTATACATCGTGGGGCTGATCGCGTATCAGACCACGCTGACGTTCTGGACGGCAGCATTTCCCGGCCTCGCCCGGAACACAAAGGAGATGAAGGAAGTGGCCGAGCAATACGTCGCTGGCAGTATCTCCCGCGAGGAATATGATCATGCTGATACAATGAAGCGCAGTCAGCTCTCGAACATTGCTTTCTACGTTCAGTCGGTCGGGGAACTTTTCGTGCTGGCTGTCATTGTGGGGATCATGTTTGCATTGCATGTTGATGCTAGTGAGGCGAACAATAACTGGGGTCTGAGTGTCCTGATTGCATTTGCCAGTGGGGTTTGGCTTCTCGTGTCGTTACCATGGTTCGTTTTGGAGAAGCGTCGGCCGGGACAAGATCCGCAGGGGAATAATATCATTGTTGCTGGGTTGAAGCAGCTCGTTCATGCGGGAAAGCAGGTATGGAAGCTCAAGCAGAGCGTCATATATCTGATCGGTATGTTCTTGGTTGCTTCGGTGTCTTGATTATCGATGTGGGCCACTGACAAGACATAGGATACTTTCTCCTCGGCGACTCCCTCAACACGACCGTGACTGTTATTTCCACTTTGCAAAACAGCATTGTATCCTATAACACGCTCCAGCTGACCTACTTACTCCTAGTCGGCATCGCAGCGCAGGTAAGTCACCCACCCACTTCACAAGAAGAGCCACCACTAACCAACCAGGCCATCGGCATCTACGCCTTCTGGTACGCCCAACAGCGCTACAACCTAAGCACCAAAACCATGTTCAACCTAATAGCCATCGCCATCATCCTCCTCGACGGCTGGGGCATGATCGGTATCTGGACACAGAATTTCGGCTTCCATCATCTCTGGGAAGTCTGGGTACGGCCCCCTCCATCCCACTTCCCCCATTCCCCCTCACCATCCCCCCCTCCCTCCCAAACCCACTAACACCCCCCCTTCTCCTCCACCAGATCTACCAACTCTTCTACGGCCTCCTCGTCTGCCCATGGTACAGCTACTCCCAAATCATGATCTCAGAAGTAACCCCCCGAGGCCACGAATTCCTCTTCTTCAGCCTCTTCAGCATCATCGGCAAGACCTCCTCGTTCATCGGGCCCCTCGTCTCCAGCGCTATTATCGATGCCTCGCCGTCCAAGAATAGTTCTATGCCGTTTTATTTTCTCTTCGCGTTGAGTGTAGCCAGTTTTGGGTTTTTGGTGCTTTGTTTGGATTTGAAGGAGAGTAGGAGGGAGCAGATGGTTTTTTTGGAAGGGGGGAGTGAGGTGGAGGGGAGTGAGTAGGTGGTTGGGGGTAGTTCGGTGGATTTGTGGTTGGTGGGGGGTTGATGATGGTTTCGATTTTATGATTTTTATGGGGTTGTGAAGGTTGTTTGATCTATGAGATATCCTAGATGATGCTAGAGAGCAGAACACTCAGCTCGGCCTGTGGTAAATGGCAATACAATCATATCTAGTTATCTTAATGTCACATATCCAATACCCAGTAGTACTAACATCCACACTAAATATAAAGTATACAATGACCAGACCCACTCATACAAGCTTTTCTTCTCTCCCTCCAGATAGACACAGAAGGGAGGATAGTGGAAGAACAAGAGATAAGACAAGAAACTCCAGCCCATGCTATGCCTAAGCGCCTTATCTCGAAAGTAATCACAAGGGGAAACCGAAGCAACGACGTAAGAGAGAATAAAAAGGGAAGGGAAGAAGAAGAAGAGGATAGTGGCATCACGCCTCTCCATCCGATGCATCCTCTTTCGACTTGGACTTCTTCTTCTTCTTCTTTTCTTTCCGCTCGGCGGCATCGTCGCCGTCGGCCTCGGCGGCCTCGGAATCCCGCTTGCGCTTCTTCTTGTCTTTCTTTTCCTTCTTGGCTTTTTCCTTCTTCTCGGCGGCCTCGATCTCCTCCGGCGGCACGAAGGCCTTCTCGCGCTCCTTCATCTTCTCCTCGCGCTTCAGACGCTGGCGCTCCATCACCTCCTCCTTCTGCGCACGCTCCTTGGCCTCCTTGGACAGGAAGTACTCGCCCGACTCGATCTGCAGATCCACCTTGCTCTTCTCCGGCGCCGGCGGGAAAGGAGTGTACACCTTCTTCGACTTGTCGGTGATCTTGAACGGGACGCGACGCTTGGACAGGGTGCGCTTCTTGAAGTTAGGCAGGAAACGGTCCCAGGATTCCGTGGCCAGAGTCGGGTCCTTGGCCAATTCGCGCTTAATCATGAGCTCCTTGATGTGGTAGATGGGGTGGATGTTGGCCATGCAGTCGTCGATGATACGACGCACTTCCTTGAGTCCCTTGAAGGGACCCATCGCCGCCACGGTGTTACCCTGCACCAGGATGTAGGTGCTGGTCAGGAGCTCGAGGGCCTTCAGGGTGGAGCCGTTGGGGCCGAGAATACGTTGACGACGCTTGACGAAGCGCTCCTTGTTGCGGACTTGGTTGCGGATCTTGATGATGTCGCATGCGACGTCGTCTTCGAGGATTTTCAGGGCCTATCAAGTGGTAGGTATGTTAGTGGAGAGTCTAGCAGGATAATTGAGATGTGGGGCGTTTTCACCTGTTGCACCGGCACACTTCTCGACAGCAGCTTGATCAAATCGCGGGCCTTGAGAATCGCAGCAGGATCGAACGTCTTCCGCGTCGTCTTGACCGTCATGCTGCCCTCGACCAAATCGAGGGTGCAGGCGATGCCGAACTTCTCGAGCGCTCTGGTTACGACGGGCCATGCCTCCTTCAGGTAGACTTCACGGTACTTGGGGAAGAGAGTGGCGAAGGAGGATTCCTCGGCGAAACTACCGGCGACATTGTCTTCGGCGTTGAAGGGATCGATCTGATCGCAAATTTGCAAGTTAGTTTCTGACTTCTGTTCCGTGGAGAGTGGGTTTGTATACCTTCCACTTGTCAATGTCGTCCGTGTCCCACGGCTTGTCCCTCTTGTAGGTGGAAGGCATGTTGAGTCCAGACGTGCACTGTGATCTGCGACGGTGATGAGGAGTCGGGGAGTTGATGATCGAATGGCGGCCAACTTTTTCAGAATCCCCGCGGGTGCTTACCCGATTGGGTAGTCGTCTGTTGCCTGGGGGATCAGGCAATTATCAGGCAGCCAGGCAACTGAGATTCCCGCCATAAGCGCCCAAGCGCCAATTCGACGGTGATCAAGATGGAGGCTCTAACGGGTGGCTACGGCGCCCCCTACGTCGCGGTCTACTAGCATCCGACTTGTTCGTCCTAATGTCAGACCTGGTTGGATTCCATTTGCAAAAGGGGGCTGCTAAGTTTGGCGACGAACGACAAGCCACCTCTATTGCTAGGATGTCATTTAATGCTTACCAGATCCCACAATCCCAGTCAATTCGATGTATCAGATCCTTGGGGGTAGGCGCGACGACGCCGTAGAAGTGAGGAGAAGCCTTCGCCCACTAATTAAGCGGCATGTTGCCATTTCTAACCCCAGCCCATTGGATCCATCGTGAAAGCGGGTCACCGATGGTTAGAAATTATTCCGCCGGCATAGCAGGAGGGTGTCGACCCGATGAGGAGGTTAGGAGGTCCTGTACTCCGTAGACGAGGGTGATATTCTTTTGGCACGAACCATCCAGTGGACACCAATCAACTCATATGGGCAATTTTCTATGGTTCCTGACGATCCTCTCGGGTATCATGGGATTTGCGCGGCATAGTGCTTCGAATTGGGACGATGGTGGCAGGCCACAGGCGACGCGGGAAGTGGAAACACCAACTAAGCACCATCCTATCGTAGTAGCAAAGCGAGACACATGCCCGGGCATCCTCGCAAGGAGGCACATTCCTGTGGTCAGGAAGGCCAGCTTCTCCATTGCGTCACTGCCCAGCACCCCAGCAGAAGCGACATGAGATCAATGAATCCAGGATGCACCCTCAGCAATGACGGCGTAGAACAGGCTCCGAGATAGGATATTGTTGGTCCCTCGTGTAGCAAGAAACCAGGAGAGTCTGGTTCCTGACGCGGTTGCTGGGAGGAGTCTGGGCCTGGGCTTATCTCGGGGCGATTTTCATGGCGAGTCAGTAGTCAGTCAGTGGTCAGGCACAGGTCCCGTGGCTCTGGTTCCGTTCCCGAAACGCTGTTTCCTCCTCCCTCTTTCTCACCTTTCTTTTTCTGCTGCTCCTGATTCCTCTTTGCGTACAACTGGACCTTGAATTCGCCCTTTCGTGGCCGTTCCAGCGTTGGAAGTTCAGCCCCTAGTTCCCTGGTCTCATGACTCGTTCAAGATTCGCCCAGTCTCCCGAGATGAGCGAATTGGGCCACCCTAATCACACCGGGCAGTCCCCTCCTCTCGCGGGTCTGTTTCCTAGTGTTACTGGACCATACCCGCCTTGTTAGTCGGCAATAATAGCATTGTCTGCTTTTCCTTTCTCTCAGCCATCTACCCACCCGGCTACTTGGACGATCAGCATGCTGTCTCGCCATGGTCTTTCTTGATCTAGGTGAAGCCAAGCCTAGTCGGAAGCTCGAAACTTGTCCGTCAGTCCAACCGGTCAGGTTATCTCAGTATACGCCAACACCCTGTCAGCCCCGTTAGGATGATGAGGCTGGATGATCCATACTAGTCCATTGAATGGGGCTGCCTAGGAGGGTTGTGGGGCATGGGCACTATGAATAATTGCCAGAAAGAAACGTCCTTGACGCTGGTCGGGTTCTTTTGATCCTGAGTGTTGAAGACATTCGGAGCATTTGCGTGACAGTATAATGGAACTGGACCTGACTGCTCAATCTAAGGCAAAATGATTGCGGCCAATAATGCGTTGGAGGAAATCCCTTTCGACTGACCATTGTCCAGCCAATTTTAAATTCTAACGGGGAAGTCAGTCTTCTATGTCCAAAAACGCCAATTTTCGTTGTGGCCAGCGACTCCCTGATCTGCCGTGACGCAGGCTCGCCCTGAGACCACTACTCGAGCCCTAAACCCCTCTATAATGGCTTCCGTCCGATACAAACGTACCTGACTCGTCAGCATCCAATTCGAGTACGCCTGTGGATCACTTACAAGGGGAAATAGGCTTTCAAGCTTAGATTGCTAGCCTCTTTCTGAGCTTGGTCAATCAACTGCTGAAACTGGTCATGCGGCATGTGCAGGCGTTGAGTCAGTGGGTAAAGTGCAAGTGCAGGAAGCAGTTGTCTGGCGCTTTCGCGGTTGGCTGCACCTATATCTCGGATCTTCGCTTCTACTTCAAGGTTAGGAGTTCGTCACAGAAGTTGACCACCATGAACATACCGCTAGACCAAGCAGAAAGGGGAAGAGGAATCATTCTAGATTCAACTTCCTCCATCCCGGCTGCTAGCAAGAGGTCTCTCAGCCGTGTGCCTATACGAAGATCCTTGACATCCCCAATAGATCTCATGAATTGGGTACTCCATTTTCTCAACGCATGTTTCTCCGTGAGCGAACCATTATCCGATTGAACGTTGAAGTAAATTTCGACCAACTGGACCCAACCACCCGGCTTCAACACTCTGTCAAATTGATGTCAGTCTTTAGTTATTTTCATATGCACGGCTCTTAGTCTTCCTTCAGAAACCGGACCTTTTAATGTCTCGAATATATGATGGCCATCTGGATCGGTTGATACCCGCTGCCATCATTCTTGAATGAACGAGATCGAAGTGGTTGGAGGGAAAGGTAAAGGGGCGATTCAAATCGTCGACCTATAACATGAATTGTCAGCGGTTGCCAGACCTGACACGACACGACGCATTGGCGACAAGACATGTATCCGAATTCAGAGACTTGTCTCGGAAGTCATAGGAGAAACCTTACTTGAAACCACAGGTTCTCCGGTACACCGTCCGAGTTCATATGAGGAGATATATCAACACCGGTTATCTAGTCGGCGATGCCGTTAGTGACTCGAAAGATCATGAGGTTCACTGCTCGGCCCCGACCTCGCATCTTGGGTATTGTTCTGCCACCTCGACAGCCCAGGACCCAGCACCATGGCCACAGTCAAGAACCCTTCGGGGTTGCGGAATAGGTGGGAATATCAGCCGGCCATCGAAAACCTCGTTGAAGACATCATGTTGAAGGTCGAGCCGGTCCGCTTCGTCCTAATGACAAGGAAGTTAGCCACGACTCATTCCGGACGCAAGATTCTGGAGCTGTACGTCGTCGACTGGCTGAAAGGATATCTCGTTATCAATCGAATACTTCTGGTATTCGCGCCCATGGATGGATATGGTGTGGCGATATTTCTCATCCAATTCTTCCGTTTGCGAGTCAGGGCTCCTTGACGACAAAGGAAAGGTCAGTCTCCTGGCAACAGTACAGGGTATGGCACCAGTCTGGGTACGTCATTGTGGCTCTGTTCCCAGTGTAATTGTATAATCGGCTGCGATGCTTGTGCTGATGGGTGGGAAAAGAATTTCATGACAGAAAGTGCCTTGATCTTGTGGAGAAGGGGCACCGAAAGACGGGTGTTCAGCGTGCGTCTCAAAAGCGGTTGATGCGGCGCCGAAAATAGGAGGGTGATAAAATCCCACTGGGCCCGACAAAGCGTGTGTATCTCGCCCTATCGGACGAACTGGGGGAGTACGCGGGACTCAGCATCCGTACTAAAATGTGCGGACGGTGGGAAATTCCGCCCAGTGCAGGACCCAGCATCTGCTTGGGTGCAGAGAGGCAAAGGTGAATACCATTGGCAGAGCGAGCCTGAAACACTCCCGAGCAACCAAAATCGGATTGAGGATCATCCATGTCCGCTTGCTGGGGGATGCCGTGCCTGGGTCTAAAGCATGCCTGCTTATGCACCGGGAAGATTACTTCTACAAATCAGGAGAAGGAGGGGTCGATGGTGCTTTCCGGAGACAAACACCGATGCCGGCAGATTCAGGCATATAAGCAGTCCAGAGTGACCCCTGGGGCTGTCCCTAAGGATTCGACCGACAAGTGTGGCAGGCACGGTTGTACAGTGGTTCTGGCTTTTCTCGGCTTGCCCGCTTGTCCATACGGGCGAAGGATTCGCACTGTCTTCCTCGCAACGACCGGGGCGCAGAGAGTTTGTTGTTGGTACTAGGCTCGCTTGGTGCCTGCGCAGGCTCTTGGGAACCTCTTGTCGGATGGGCCAAGCCAAGTACTAGTAATTGACTTCTAAGCCACAGGCTAAGAATACGTGGCAGCCACACTATGGTTCAGCCAGTGACAGTGGGAGGTAAGGCTGTTTTTGAGCCGGTCCAGCACGTCACTGCGATTGCATTGCACAGAGCTGTATGCCAGGAAACGAAGCACGGAACTAATCCAAGCGCGCTACTATGTTCAGCCGCTTATAGAGTACGAGAATCCCCTCTTGTATGACCCATATCTGCCCGCGGAGAACGGGCGAAGGGGGACATGAGGGGGATGAAAAAATAAGCTCCACCTAAGGAGCCAGTCAAGACTCAAAGTTAGGGTCAGCAGGACCAGTCGCATCCATTGGAGGTCAACGCACAACCGTCGGGAGTCCTGGCTTCGTCCCGCCGTCACCCTGAAGCCCCAGCCCGTCATGGCGACTGCCTTACCCCTACAGTCCTACTTGATGGTTTTCAGAGACGCTATACTCCTTATATGACGGCATCAGTACTGGGATCGAGTGGGGTCATTTGTTCATGATGGTGAAGCACGGGTAAGCGACTATAATGATACGTCGAGGGTGCTAAGTCTGCCAGCGGCCCGCACCATTTATTGCAGGATTTTTTGCTACACATTATGACGGTCCATGGCATCCACTTCACCGCTCCTTTTGGTATCGCGCCGTGGTCTAAGGGCTCGAGGAGTCGAGACAGACGCGACTCAAAGCCATTTGAGATGCGGGTTCGAGTCGAGGCTGGCAAAGTTTTTGGCGTGCGACCGCCCCTGAAGAACGCGCCAATGACATCGCTCGTGGCGATGGAACATTGGCTCCGAGTCCAACTGAGCGACAGATGATCGGGGCCTAAACGGATGCGGAGTCCCTAGACATACCGGTTCGAGTAAAAGACCGGCCACTCGCGTCACCATCTCCGACCCGACAAGGAGCAAGGTTGTCGCTTATGCGGTGCCCGGTCTCGATCGAGGCCTCGAGGTTGCGCAGAGGCGCTGGGATGATGAACTGTCGGCTCCGCAGAGGTGACACATGAAACGCGGACTGGTGGCTGTGATGGGGACAAATGGCCGACCCGTGGGCTCCATTCGGTTGGTGCCAAGCGCGCGCCTTGCGCTGGCACTGATATTCTCCGACACCACCCATGCATGTAGACAGGGAGGTCATGCACGTCAAGGGTGTCCGAGGGGCCTGAGATTAAAGCATCCAAGCCGTCGGGTCTGACAAGGAAAGGCATGGGCACAAGCGCGAGTAGTTGGCGGCAACCCAGAACCATGGTTCAGTTTCGGGTAGGGGGAGGCTGCCGGGGGCTATTCGGGCGGTTAGGGCCGTTAGGCCCGCTAGTGCGTGTCCCCGCCCATTGTCAGTGATAACTATTACTATGGATGAAATATCTTCGAGGCACGACTGTCTGAGAACGCATTAAGTCTCCACTGCACTATCTGCACCCACCACTCCCTATTCTGCCAAAGTGGACACAGAGGGGAAATTGCTAGTCTCTCGGGTACAACGTAGTCTACCACCATACTCATCCAGTCCTGCTGGCTGTTTGCCATCTTCACTGCACTTCCGCCCCAGATAAATACCGCACACTCGCCATAATAAGACCCATCACCAGGGTGACCTCCTCCTCCGTCCGCGGTGCATAAATCAACACATACTCAGATGGTAGATCAATGCCTCGACCACCAGTTAACACCTTCGGAATCGTGACTCCACTGAACGCATGACGCTGTCCCCAGCCCGCATCGAAGACTTTTTTACCTATGCCAGGGAGTCAGTACCATCTCTCCCACGGAACATATCTCCCAACATCTCCCACCACAAAAAAACCCAGTAATCAAACCAATCACCGAGCACACCAAACACTCAACCCATCTACAACACCACACCAATAAAGAAAAATAAGAGAAAAAGAGAAACATACAATCCACCGCACTCAAGACCATATGCAACGAGTAATCCTTCAATCGGTGGATATGCACACACTCGCCCTGTAATCGTCTGGTGGTGTCAGTCCGATGAACTAACGACTCCGTGGCAAGGAAGATGGCGTTCGCGTGGAGTTCCAATTTCGATTCGGCCAGTTTGATGATATCACTGTTGCGGGTCGCGAGGGCGTAGAAGGATGTATCTAGTATCTTAATTCCACACCCACATAGCATAACTAGTATTACACACTAGTCATCTGACCCTGTCGTAACTAAAGGATATATCTTTTCTTTTGGATAATAATAGTACTCGTAACAGAAAAAAAGATACTGAAGCTTACCGTTTTGATACCCCCCCCCCCCCCCCCCGGCAAACTCCCCCTCCCTCACCAACCGCTACGGCACATAATGCGGTCCGACCGTTGCCCGTTCCCTCTTCAAATTTCCAAGTAAGGTATCGATATCCTCGGTCATGAAAGAGGTAGTTTCCCCCGCGGCAATTCTTCGCTCGTAGATGGCGGTGCTGGTCATGTTTCGCCCGAATGGGTATAGAAGGAATGTTACCCCGAACCAGCCGAGGAGGTTGTAGGGGCTGCCGCCGGGGCCGTAGGAGAGGTAGGTTTTGTAGTTTTTGTAGAGGGGGAGGGTGAGGGGTTTGGGGGTGGTGGGGAGCCAGATGGGGAGGGAGAAAGGGAGGGAGAGGGGTTTGGGCCAGGAGAGAGAAGGGGGCATTTTGTGGTGGGTTGGTGGTGGGTTGGTGTTTGGTTTTGATGTGATGGTGGATGATTGGGGCTGGAATTGGGATGGGTTGGGATGTGATGGTGGTGGAAGATGGATGAGGGACACGAGTTCATATATCCGTGGAACAATCCCGGCACGTCACGAGCGGTGGTACATCACTACACCATAGATAGCACTGTCATGTTCCATGTCTGGATAGCTGGGCGAGGCCTAGTGACGCTTTGGGTAAGCGTTGCGACGCGGAGACACCCGAGCATTCCGAACTGTCAAGTATAAAGTATATGGTATAGCTAACTAGTCATATCGCGCATTATTCAGTATGGGTATTCAATCATCATCGGCGTAAGTCGTCCTTCCACGCCAGTACTCCATCCTGCCTTGCTAAGAACCAAATAAGAAACTGAACGATATAAGACGAGACGAGACGCTGAGCAATCAGTCGTCGTGTGATTCAGGCCTCCGCAAGCGCGGCCTCTATGGCTGGCGGGGCTGTATCAGGGCTGGACGTGCCCTCAGGATGTATAGCCATACTATAGGCTGCATCTGGTGTGGTGATCGCGCGATACTGGCGGGAAGATCCAAGTCGAGGACAAACAGTTCAGTCCTCTTTGCTGATCGCACTCAAGGCGTGTGCCAGCTTAAGAAGAACAACACTTTCTGTCGCCGCATAGTAATTCAAGCTAGACACGTTAGCATCCCCTCAGACAATGGGAAATGTACCGACCTGTCCATCAAGATCCGCAAGTGTCGGTTGAAATGCTCCTCGCATCGCCGCAGCGTCTCCTCCAGCTTGTCAATACGCGACGGATCGTATCCTCGACCATCTGAGCCAGCAGCCTTGTTCCCGGCCAGGTCAGGGTCCGCGGAAGCGAGCGCCCGCGCAAGCGACGACGTCGCCCACGACGCAAACATGGTGCAGCAGGTCATTAATCGATGGTGAATCTGCAAAGGTTAGAATAGTCCGATCATAAGGGCTTGCGCACGAACCTTCAGCAGCTTGGCCTGCGTGAGCATGCATTCCTTGAGGCAGGTGTCCAGGAAATCTACATGGTCCTGCATGAGCTCGTCCACCGTGCGATTGACTTGTTTGGTGCCGTTGACGGTCACCTCGGACCCATCTGCATCGGTTCCATTCACCCGGTCCATGAGAGTCTGCCAATTGGGCTCGACAACCTCCGCCGTGCAAAAGTAGAGGAGCTGCTGGACAAATACCAGCATCTTCGAGCGTAGGTTCCACGCACGCCGCTTCCACATCTCCAATCGCCGGTCGGAGGACTTGTGCCTCCAGGCGGTCACCTTGCTCTGGTCTAGCCATGAGGTGACCAGCATGGTTTCGATGTGGCGGAGCGACAGGATATGTCGAAAGATCAGCTGGTACCGGAGAACCGTTTTCCGACTAATGACGAGGGAGAGGGGGAAAGGAACCGAATAGTCCAGCTCCAGAGCATCGAAGCCCAGGATGTCTTTGTCGTCCTCTCCACCCTGCGTCGGTGCCTGGTATTTCTCGATGGCCGCCTCCGGATTATCCTGGTCGATACCGGAAACACTCACAACCTGCATCAGCCACTTCGTAAGCCCGACCTTGTTCATTCGGACCTTGACGTCCTCTTTAAACGGGTCCTGGGCCGCGATACTGCCAGGCTGTCGCAACACCAGATCCAGAAGTGACTGAAGTTTGTTTTCGTTGACATTCTTAGCGGGCTTGCGAAGCTCCGATGCTCCCAGTTCGAGGAAGTAGGAGAAAAAGTCGGAGCGATCCAGGAAGAAGTAGTGCTTTAAAGAACGGAAGCGCGTCGTGAGCGAGTTCTTCGTCAAAAGGAGATTCAACAACGACGCGTTGGCATACGTGTAGGCTGCATTGACGTTCTCGAGGAACCGAGGGTCGTCGAGAGTTTTCGGAACATCTTTCACTGCTTTGCTAACATCGACACCACCACATTCTCGCACTACATTAAGGTACTTTCCGGCCAGGAGAACTTTGTCTTTGACACTCTCGAGTTGTGGCGGGACTTCGTTGTCGCGGATGGTATATCGCTTCTCCCAGTACTCGTCTGTATAGTCCTCTTCGAGCTTCTCACGCTTGATCCACTTCTGCTCCTTCACGAGGAACTCGCCATGTGGGTCCTTGATCCCTCCATGATGTAGCCATTCATTGAGCATGGTCATGTACGGCCGACTCGCGTCCCGAAGCAGCCTTTCCAGGAGGGCCTTCGTGGTTGGGTCGCCCGAGAAGGTCGCCAGGCGCTCAGTCAGGAGCCGCAGAACATTGCCGCCTTTGCAGATCCTCTTCGACATGCCCCCCGGCAAAAGTTCTCCACCCTCCTTGAGTTGTTCAAGAATGTTGTCCACATCGTCAAAATCATCAATGGACTCGTCGAGGTCTTGGTCTAACAGCCCATTTCGCCGGAGCAGTTCCTGGCCTAAGGAGTATAGCTGCGCCAAGCATTGGCTGGTCGGCATCAGATGTAAATGTAAAACATGTAGCGTAAAGCTCGGGTTGTTCAGCAGCTCGTGTTCCAGCTGGGCAACGAGGACCAAGTACTCCTTGAGCAACTTCCGAATCGTTGCGCATAGTGCATGGCTAACCGCCCCGTACTCGGCACGACTCTGGACCTCCACGAATGACTCTAACGCGCTGTAATGGGTCGCGATCGTCAATGTCGACTGCGTCAGGTCCTTGAGAGTCGGGTCGATCCCCGTGGGTAACTGAAAAGCCGGTCCAGTCAACCGATCCTTCTCCGCGGATGGGTCGTACGAGGCACGGTAATGGATATACTGGCCCTCAAAGCCCATAAACACGTATAGCAAGTCCTCCAGGATCGCCTTCTCCTGCGCGTCGACGGAAAGCTCGCGGAGCGGTGTCGGTTGAAGCGACTGGGGCAATGCGGAGGCCAACGGAGGAACCGATACTCGACTAGCTAGCGGCGCTGTAGAATGGGGCATCAACGAGGCTTGAGGGCTCCACGGAACTAGAACAACACTGTAGTCAGCGAGCGAACGATTCAACATGCAGCAACTCGGGGGGATCTAGACTGACTCTCCGCCGGTTGCTTCTCCTTCTTGCGAGAATTGGGGCTGGCGCCCTCGGTCTGGCTCGCTCCTCTTTTCGACCGAGATCTCTCCATAAACTCGCCTCGATTGCTGGCATTGGCGGATTCTTTAACGAGATTCCTCGTTCGGACTTGGGACTTCTCTCGTGTATGGATTGCCATTCGCTCGGCACGCTTGTCGCTCACAATCTGTTGTTGGTCGCGGGTCGGCTTATTCTTCTGGCTCGAAGAGCTCCCGCGATGGTCCATGGTCTCCGATTGCAAGGGGGACGCCGCGCTGCGCAGAGCGGGCTTTTCAGCGTCGGCGACGCGGTTGGACGCAACGCGGGGTCTCGGGGCGCTCATGTAGCTGGCGCGACGGTCATTAACGGACATGGTCCCGCAAGGTCAGGAAAGGAGGAACAATCATGCAGCCTAAGACTAGAACACCATTGAAAAAGGCAAATTGCTGGTTCCAATTCCCGTGAATCCGGGGAGGGAGCATCCCGAAGCCGGTCGTTTTGGGTTCCATCCGCCAAAGCAAAGCAGACGTCGTGGATGCCTGACTGCAGCCTGGGGCAGCCACGGGCTCTCCGCCAGGCACTCGTTCGACTTGCGTAGCCCGCGACAGCTTCGCCCGAGCTTCCCAAGAGCTGCTGCCACACCCCGTCCTACTTCTATCGATTCCCCCGCTTGTCTTCTCCGCCCATTCCTCACTGTCTCACCTGCATCTCTCTAATTGTCTCGACTCTCTTCACATAACTCACCATGTTCATCGCTCGATCCGAATACGGTAAGCTCCGTCAGACCTCCCTCTGATGCGGTCATCTAACAGCGTGCCTCGACAGACCGTGGAATCAAGTACGACCTCTGCTGTCCCCTGCTGCGTGGCAGCATACCCCATCCGGTCTCTAACCATACGATCACAGCACCTTCTCTCCGGAGGGGCGTCTATTCCAGGTTGAATACTCTCTCGAAGCTATCAAACTCGGTTCGACAGCGATCGGTGTACGTGCATCCATCCCGCATGTCTTCAAACGCTGCTTTACAAATCTCTCGACAAATATCTACTACATCAACTACAGTCAACAACTCTGCTAACCTAACCTACCCAGGTCGCAACCTCCGAAGGTGTCATCCTAGGTGTCGAGAAGCGCGTCACTTCCAGCCTCCTCGAGGCCTCCTCCGTCGAAAAGATCGTCGAGATCGACCAACACATCGGCTGCGCCATGTCCGGCCTACAGGCCGATGCCCGGTCCCTGATCGAGCACGCCCGCGTCGAATGCCAGAACCATGCCTTCCACTACGCCGAGCCGCTGCGAGTCGAGAGCTGCACCCAGGCCATCTGTGACCTGGCTCTGCGGTTCGGAGAGACGGGAGACGACGAGGAGAGTGTCATGAGTCGCCCCTTTGGTGTCGCTTTGCTGCTCGCTGGTATTGATGAGGATGGTCCGCAACTGTATGTGGAGCGGTAGACCCTAGTATCGTGAGTGAGTGTGTGCTGATTCGTCTATTGGGATAGATACTACGCGGAACCGTCCGGAACGTTCTACCGATACGATGCCAAGGCCATCGGGTCTGGAAGCGAGGGTGCGCAGGCGGAGTTGCAGAATGAATATCATCGTTCCTTGACGCTGGCTGAGGCGGAGACGTTGGTGCTGAAGACGTTGAAGCAGGTCATGGAGGAGAAGCTGGACGCGAAGAACGTCCAGCTCGCTAGTGTGACTAAGGAGAAGGGCTTCCGGATCTACGATGATGAGGAGATGGGCAGGGCTGTGGCGCAACTGGGCGGGAACCAATAAAGGAGGCGGTTTCGGCATGAAGATCTTACGGGCCAATGCGTATATCAGCAATAGTCGTCCTGCGTGGACAGGTAATTGTTTTGGTATCGATAGAAAAGAACAATGACCTTGTCTAATGATTCGAATGTTTTGAATTCCCAGCCCCATGCTCAGTGACTGCTATTGCAGTCGTGCTTTTAGTTGTTGACAGAAACCATGACCGATGATATCATATGTACAGATGGCTACATAACATGCAACGTCCGGTCAGATCTACCGGATCTTGTAGACGCAAGGCTTGAGAACAGCCGCTTCTTCCTCGGCGCTCATTCCCTTCTCGTTGAGAGAAGACTTGTCAATGAACCTCTTCTTGCCGGGTCCAGCAGCACTCGTACCAGCGGCCGAGGCATGTTTGCCCTTGGTAGGTGCACCACCCGCCTTGACGAACTCCATCTTCACGAACATCTTGTTGGACTTGTCAACCGACTCGGGTTTCAGAACGAAGCCTCGCGTGCGGAACACCTCCACGAAAGCGGAGATGTCCGTCTCGTCGTCGTTGTCGGCCGGACGAGCGTCTTCCGCGTAGATCTCGGCATCCTCCACATCCGATCCGTCGTCATCGCCCGCCGCCTTCTTCTTGATCTTCTTCTTCTCCGACTTGCTGAACGGCTTCTTCGCCCCGATCTGGGCCTTCTTGCGATGCACCTTGCCAAATCGACTCTTGACTTCACTGACCCAGCATTCACCCTTGCCGTCACTGCGCAGGACTCGCCAGGCCTCCTCCACGAACGACACCCAGTTGGTGCCCATCAGACTGAGACAGAAGATGGTGACGTCCACGGAGCCGTCGGCCAAGGGAAGATTCGAAATGTCCGCCTTGGTGATGGGGGAGTCCTTAGGGGCGTGAAGGTCATAGCTCAGAAGCTTCAGATCCAGCTTCTTGGCGGAAGGCAGCAGGGCACGGGCGAGCTGAGCGTCACCGCAGCCAAGGTCAGCAACGGTGCATTGTCCATTGGGTCGTCGAGGGAGCGCAGCGATGGGGTTCCGTTTGTTGTCAGGCTTGCCTCCCTTCCTGGGAGCTTTGACCGCCCCTCTGACGCGGAAGGCCTTGATGTAGCCGTCAACCGGGTTGGAAGGCCAGGACTCCTTGACCTGACGGGAGAACCCGGCGTGGTACTCGTCGAACAACTCCGGGTTGGCGGAGAAGAGCTCGAAAGCCTTGGCGGAGGGCGTCGTGTATAGCGTCTCGTTCAGATGGCGGAAACGAGACGAGATCAGCTTCTGTCGCATGGCTTGCTGGAGAGGGGTGAGAATGGCTTCGGTCTTGGGTGGTGCAGGAGGGAAAGACTCGGTGGCCGAGGCGTCATTGGAAGCGCCTTGGTTTCCTTCCTGTTGGTCCTGCTTCTTGTTCTTGTTCTTCCTCTGCTTCTTGCCGGCGGGCTTCCCTTCTTCTGCGGCAGGCTCTGGCTTCCCTTCCGAAGTCTGTTCCTGCTTGCCCTTCTTGCCCGCGGAGCCTTGGTCGCCGCCGTTGGGCTTCTGTTCCTTCTTTTGCTTCTTATCAAACGTCACATTCTGCTTCTGGCCCTTGGGAGTTGGCTTCTGGCCCTCGATGTGCCGACGGTACATTTCATCCACGTTTCCCTTGGTGACATGATCTTCGCGCTTGCGCTTGTTGGTCTTCAGAGGGGTTCCATTGGCCCCAGTCGCCGATTTCGATTTCGATTTGGCGTCGGTCTGCTGCTCCTGCTGCTTGAGAGCAGAGGTCTCGAGAGACCAGCCTGGAACGGCGAACATGGTTGCGTTGTGAAAAAAAAACCGCTTCGCACGACGAATCCGCGACAAGTGAACCGTCAGTTCAGATTCGCTCCTCCCACAGAAAATTGGCGGGGTCTGCAATCCGGAATATCGGCCTGGACAGTGAGGAGAAATCCCAAAAATTTCTGGCAATAAAAGGCGGACAATGACTCGGCCGCTTTTCTGCCGTCTAGGTCGGGCGGTGAACCGGTTTGTGGGTGCTGCTGACCATTCCGGTTTGGGAAGGACTTGCGAAGTGAGATGCCAGGTCAGGTGCTGCCTTCCTCTCTCGGTTCTATAAATCCGACGACTGGGATGCTTCCTATGCCGGCTCTCTTCGCGCGTGCTTCCCATGACACTTTCGTGGTGATTGTATGAAAGGATGCTTCCTATATGACCCAGTTACAGCGTTTGCGGGCTATTGTGGCCCCACCCCATACTGAATTGACGCAGAAGAAACTCTTCCATTCAATGGGTTAATGCTGTCACTCCGGTTCGATAACCGACTTGAACTCAATCTGTCTCTGGGATGATCTTCAATCTGCCATCACCATGAGGGGCCACAATATATGCCTGAGGCGGAGAGCAACGCTCTCGGGCCAATCGAGGGCGCCATGGCCCGGCGGCAGAACGTCGCCCCACCAGTTATTCGTCCTCGATTCTTTCTTCTCATGAGATACCCACATCATCCCTGACTCGCAGCTGCGACCATTCAAGTCTTAGTCTGAGCGCCTTCGGACTATCCACTATTGGTCTCATTACTATGGAAGCAAGCCTGCATCCAACGCCCTGCCACTATGGAAGCTGCACAGACCCGCAAGTCCAAACAGAACCCATCTGTCAGTGGCCCAAGCATAGTGCCGGGTCCTGACACTTCAACTGGAGCGCATGTTGACTCCACGGACACAGTTGCAGGAAGTGGATCTGCTCAGAAAGCGCCTAAGAAGCGCACCAAAACAGGGTGCCTGAGTAAGTACATCAGATCCGCGCATCCGATAATCAGGATTGACCAACCCTACAGCCTGCCGGCAGCGTCGCATAAAATGCGGAGAAGAGAAACCCATCTGCAATAACTGTATTAAGTCCAAACGCGAATGCAAGGGCTATGTGCCGCGTCTGGTATTCAAGGACCCGTTGGGGATATCTGGCACCATCACCTCGCAGCAGGCGACTTTCAGTTCACAGACCTGGTCTGTACCACCTCCGAGCGGGGATATCGATCATGTACCTTCTCAGCAAGCCGGGTCTGGCCAACCGACCCTAGCCCCCAAACCTGTTGTGCCCGCAAGTTTGAGACAGTCTACGCCGTATGAATTCCAGGACCCCAGTCCAGCCCCAGCCCAAGGGCAGTCGCGTATGCCCCCAACACAGGAATATGAAATGGTCCAGGGACCAACAGACACATTAGCCTTCCTGGATCAACAGCGGTCGGCCGGCTTGGAGATGGGCTACCGGGCCGATATAGGCACAGCACAGGGCTCGTCTTGGATGCCCGGCGCGGGATTACCTCGCTTGGCGGTATTCCAGGGACAGTCTTATGCCGAGGAAGATTCTGAAAATGACTACTACGATGTTGAGTCTGATGAGGAGTTTGATGAGCAAAACCAGGTGCAAGATTATAATCAACTCAGCCTCATCATGGCATCTGCAAATCGCGACCAACAGCAGCTTCGCTCATTCACCACGTACTTGAACGAACCAAACATCCTTACCTCTTATTTCCCAACCTTTGGCTCCTCTCCCTTGAACAACCCAAAAACAGCCCGGATTTTTCTGCACTTCATCCACTCCACCGGACCGGTTCTATCCGTTTTTGAACGGCATCCCGTGGACCCTTCCACAATGCTGGGCGCCCCAGTCCCACTGGCACAGCAAGGGCTCTGGACCTATACACTTCCACTAAAGGCCTTGGAGAACCAAGCATTGTTGCAGGCCATCCTTGCCCTAAGCAGCTTACATATCTCCTATCTGCAACAAGCGCCACCGACCGTTTCCCTGAAACATTACCACTATGCGCTGAGACGAGTCAGCGTCGCGGTTGGCCTGCCCATTCGACGCAAGCAGATCTCTACCCTCGCTGCCACGCTCCTGCTAGGATACTACGAGGTGATGGGCGCGGATCATTCCAAGTGGAACAGTCATGTTGCCGGGTCGGCTCAACTGGTGCGCGAGATTGACTTTGCGGGCATGGCCCGTGGTCTACGTGCTCAGCGACGCAGGATCTGGGCTCAGCGGCAACAAATGGAACCCCCGAGACCTTCACTAGCAGGACCCTTCTTCTTCGGTGATTCAGACTCGGAAGACGACCCCTTCGCCGAAAAGGAAAGGAATATCAACGATAACTTCATCGGGACGCTTATTGGCCGGGCCGTGAGTTACGACGAGTTTGGGCACGTTGACGAGGGTCAAGGCCGTCCTCACCATGACAAATATTTCACACGAAAGGATATTGAAAACTATCGGATACAGTGCGATCTCTATTGGTGGTATCTACAGCAGGATTTCATGCAGAGCATCATCAGTGGTGGCGCATTATTGTCAGTAGAATCCCCCGAACTCGTTGATCATTCATTAGGCTTACAATCACAGCATTCCGTACTCTCAGTGGGGACAGTGCCCTCCGCGTGCGGGAATGGGTCGATTGGATGCCATCTACGGCTCGGCGGATCATTTGTGGCTCTTGCTTGGTCGATTAGCGGACTTTGGCGTTCGTGATAGAAAGAGAAAATTGAAGGCAGCCAAGGCTACGGGATCCGAATGGCGGCCCGACTCCAGAGTTGCTGCTTTCATGGCTCGTTTCGCAAGAAATCCCCTTGGACAGCCGGAAGGGCCACCGACCGGCGGCCCTGTACAACCGCCTCCTGGCGCGCGACCGAGTGCGCCGCCATTCTACGGCATGGCTCCGCCTCGTGGACCAAGACACCCTCCGCCTGCCTTTGTCGAGTTCCCGGTGCCTACCAACTACGAGGATGAGGGACCCGAGCATATCTCGTATAGTGACGCGGAGGATGAGTGGGAAAGTATCCTAGCAGCCTTCGACACCTTCGAGCAGGCTCTTGGCCCCTATTTCATGCCGCTGCCTCCCGACAGCATGCCTCCCATATCAACGCCTTTCGGACCGGCCCTTCAGTACCGGACACATACCATAGCGGTTCTGTGGGGCTACTTCCTTACCGGACGCACTGTCCTACATCGGCTACATCCATCGATGCCTCCCGCCATGATGGTATCAACCAAGGTCGTAGCGCCGGCCACTGCGGGGTACACCCAAACTCTTGGGAGAATTGCCGCCGGCATCTATGACTCCCAGATATTCACTCCGGGAGTGGGAAGCCTTAGCCCGACCATCGGATCTTGTCTTATCAAGATGACCGTGCCGATTTTCTTCTCCGCGGTCCAATATACCGACCCCGCACAACGAGACTGGGTTGTCACGAGGCTGCGCAACCTCTCCCAAATGAGCGGCTGGCAGTCGGCCAACACTATGGCCAGCGGCTGTGAAAATGCGTGGAGGGTTGCTGCGAAACAAGGTCGTGGACCTCCTTACGAACGGAAAGACACGACTGCGTACCGGCGTGCCTCGACGTGGACACCACCCGACGGGGAGTGGCCCTCAAATGACACCGGTGAAAGGCGGTTCGTCACGGTTGCCAAAACCCCAACCGAAGCGGGCTGGGCCATGGGGATCCTGAGCCTGGAAGACGATGTGCTAAACCTGGAGATTGAAGATCGGGTATGAGTCCTTCGTAGATTATGTCGGCCAGATTGCTGGCGGGTCAGGAACACCGGCCAATAGATCCTAGGCCTGATTTACAAGTCAGTAGAAACGTTGTCAGCCAACGTCAGAACACACGATCTATCAATTTTGCAGACAGGGATCTTCGATGCAGCCATGGCGCGACATCCATTCCCTGGTCGCCCAGGCATCATGCACGACAGCTTGACATCTAGACTGTCCCCCACAGGGTTCGAGACTGAGAGAGCTGTCGCTGTCCCCGTCACTGCCACTGTCGTTGATAGTTCGCTCCCAAACGGCTTCAGCACCGCCTAAGGATCTCACGATGTGATGTATCCATCCTCCCAATGTCGCCACCACCCTGCAGAGACTTGCAGAGACTTGCAGGGGCTCGCCGGGGCTCGCCGGGGACCTTGGATTGCCTACAGGGCCGGTTGGAGTCTTGGACGCATAGATCGCGCCACTGATCCGCGCTGCCCCTGCAGAGGGGCTGATCTCGCCCAGAGGCTGATGGCCATTAGATGGCTATAGCCCTGGCGCACCGGCTCGCTTAAGTCCGTTTCTGGACCACCTGGCGGGACCTGATTCCTCGCATGGCCCTGCACGTGCATCATGCATGCACGACCTGGCGGGCGAGATGTGATCTCTCATCGTTCGAGATGGAGTCGAGAACCTTGCTCTAAGTACCTGGCAATGCGGACAGGATAATAATGATATTTATCGTTCATGCCATGGTAGCCTGATGATTGTCATGCTTTGCTTTTGTTGTTATGCGATGGTTGATCATGTAATTGTGGGTGTCGAGGCTATCCAGTGTGACGGATCATGCACGATAAGGACCCATGCTAGTAACTAGTTACTTCTGTCAATAGTAGCAGTATCCGATATGACGTATATACTCAAGTTTCAGGTCTCCTGCATAATTATTAATCAGATTGAATATCGATTTCGATTAATCGTTCAAGAAAACAGCCAATGCAGACCAATCAAGTAGACAGTAGATAATCCAAAAATATCCCAGACTGTCTGCCCGTTTACCCAACAGCAGCAGCAGCACAAGATAAGTAACTGACTGATCGCTTCTGTGTCTGTTATTAATGCTGTGAATATTTGATCTATTGTTTCACTACTACCTGCCACGATGCCGACGATATATGTCTTACTGTTGCTACTGGCCGATCACAGATCTAAAACATATCAGACCCTTGTATGGGATTACGTGGTAAAGCTCCATCTAACTGATCGATACTAAATTTACTCTTAGGAAGGGGTAGGTAGTTAGAGACACTTGGAAGATTGAAGGGCAGGAATAGAATAGGGAGAGAGGGTTGTGCGAGATTATGGCTAGTTGTCTTGTTGACTTTGATCTTTGGGTATGGCATTGTTTTGCTGTCTTAGGGCAGCTGGGAGGAGTCCAGTGCTTCTATTCCAATGGTATGGAGTCCGATTTGATCTGCATGCGTATTCTGGTGCCATGAATGATTGATGTGGCCATAGTCAGTAACCGCAGAAATGGAAGTGGGAAGTATGCTTTAGATCGACGGTCATTATTGTTCCTGGAGTATTTCTGAAGTGAATCAGGGGCAGTGCATGATGCAAAAAGCAATGCCAGGGCTAGGCATGTTTCCGATGAGCAGAGGTTTGGGAGACGCATCAAGTCCGGCAAACAGCCAGAACAGCCAGAAACAGTAGCAGATGGTGAATATTAGCCAAAATTGATCAGACAGAATGCCAGGAGACAGGATTGCGGCCTCCATTTCGAAGAATCGGCAGCAGGCAATTGTCATTGGGAGTATTGTCTGATTGAACAGGGCCTGCTGGCAGCCACGACAGTGTCCTGACATTCATGTACTTTTGACAAGGATATTGATCTGGACAGCAATGCAAGGTCCGTGGCAAGTGACGCGCAACAGGGCGGACTATGTCCGAGAGCATCCGGACTCAATACCAAAGTCTATAATCCAAGTTAGAGTTCATAGAAAACGCCATCTGGGTATTCCACCAATTGCCTCGAAAGAGGCCACGGACGCCCAATCCACTTGGATGACCTGGATAGGGGCCTCATAAGATTATCCGGGAGCATGAAGGCAGGCAACTCGGCCGAATCTAAGTGCAGCGCAGAGGCACCTCTCTGAGTCATTGCGCAATTGCAACAAGCGGGCCGGTCAAGCAGCATCTATCTCCACACCGCGCTCTCCCGGTAACCACACGGCCATAAGGACGAATATTGTGCATCATGGAACTGAACTCCACGGTCTTCCGGGCTGTACGCCTTGAGCTGCTGTGAGAATGGGTGACAAATGGCTGGCTGCTGATGCACACCGCTCTTATGTTGTTTGTTTTGATGGACACGACACTTGGATGTCAAACGTATGGACACACACTGTCAGAGTCAATTTCCACTTCAGATGAACCAGGCTTGCGCCATCATCAGCTCCACGGGCGGTGGATATCAAATTTAGGTACCAACAGGGTAGCATATACTCACCCAGGATGTCCAAAAAGGTTTACCCTAGACGGAAAGAAGCAGTACAGCCGGGGATTAACCGCGGGATTGATATTGCTTCCGACCAATAGTACCAAACATATTGGGCCACAAGGCAGGAAAGACAGGGAAGCAATGGTCATTTCAGACAATTCAGACCGTGACTTCCTCGGGGAAAAGTATGGGTGACCTAGATAGGAACTATGCATTGTCCAAGGCATTGTTGATGGTATCCACGGGTGAGACTCGTGCCCATCATTGGGCAGATCAAATCAGAGACCATCATCACTGCAGACTGTGGGGTCAGGGCATATCCCTGACCTTAGTCTAGACCTGAAGCGATCCGCTTAAAATAATGATGGAGAGCACCAACGAGGGTTGCGACTGCGGATAGTCCGTACCCAACCTGTGCAGCCAGTGAGGAGGCGCGCCGGTGACTTGCCTGGACCACGGCTTGGCGCAGGCGACAGTTGGCAGCACCTTAGCTTCGGCCTCGCTCTCGTTGGCTCGGCGTTAGTGCAGATTAGGCGGGCTGGAGCCCTTGCTAGGCGTCTATTGTTGTGCGCCTCCATGGCTTTATTTTTGACGTCAGGTCTGCAGTCAGCAGAGCCATCGATCGCTAATGGTTGCACTCCGTTTTGGGATTCGGATGCGTCCGCTTATCCTCCTTGTGTCCATGCAGGGACGAATGATTTCCCGACTTTGTGGCGAGCTTGGAGAGCTTGAGTCTCGAACGCCGCTTCTCCTTTTCCCGTCGCTCTGCTGCGTCTTCTCCTGGGTGTCCATCCGGGATTCACGAGTGGTGAGCCTCTCACCCGGCTCGGGTCGAGATCGTTCGAGACCCGCAGTGGATCAGTAAAAAGCGGACAAAACGGTATCCTTCATAGTCCACAGGCCATGCCAATTAAGTTTGCAATCGTGCTGTTGGCGGGAGATCTGGTCGATGTACAGTTGGTCAATTACGGTCACCTCCTGAGTGTGTATCTGGTATCAGGCCACTCAGCGACATTCTAGCAGACAGCTTGAAGGCGATCATCCCCAAAAGCAGCAACCCGAAGGCCCCGTCGAATCAACGGGTTTCTTACGCCCCATCCAGGGGAGACCCAGCGTGAGTCTCGACTGGTGGGGGATCATCTGGGCGTTGTCACCAGACCATCAAGTCTCGGGGAAGCTGAAGTTTCCTGGAGAGACTTGGGTCCCTCACACTTGGCATCACAAGGCTACCACTATGCGTCGGGCAAGATGTTATTGGGTCGAATAACCGCTCCCCTGAACGAGGTCCAACCTACCAGCACTCTGCGCTTAGGATGAAACTCCAAGGTTGAAACTATTGAGGCACGAGATCAAACTGGGGAGGTCAGCGTAAGGAAAACCGTCTGTCGTGCATGGTGGCTAGTGGCCGGGAGCGATTTGCTCGTTCCCGCCGATGTTCAACGCATGATGCATCCAGCGGTAGAGGACAGCTGGACGACAGGCCTGCACTGCCTACGCCCCGGGAAGAAGTGGTGCAGACCAGAATCGGGGCTGAGGGAGAGCAAAGACAGGGAGCCAGCAGGAGGGAAAAAGCGAAAGAAGGCGAGCGACGCTGACGAATGGCTAAGAATACTCGGAACGAGACGCATACACGTGGGCCCGCCCGACCTGCGTAAGTTACAGGGATTCACACCGTCCGTATTGTTCTGTCTTCTCTGCTCCACCAACGTCACGGCAATTTGTTGCTGCGTTTCTGTCCGGAGTATCTACATAGTCTGCGTCGCATCGCACGCCCACTCTCGCCCAGGCTTCTTATACAAGCCCATTCCCCCCCCCC